>NC_028643.1:74275182-74276766 GCF_001406875.1 Solanum pennellii | reverse complement strand
CAAAAAAAAATAAATTGCCTTTCCCACATTGTCACTCAAACAATTTTCAATTTTGCAATAGTCCCACATCGGTATTTTATCCTTTTTGAGGATTTTTGGGTTTCTATATAAACCCACTTCATTCAATATCTTAAAAGAGGATTTGGAGGGGAAAACAAAAGAATGCTCATAAAATTTTGAGAATTCTTGGTTCCCATAGTTCAAAAATTTTAAAATGTTTTTGTGGTTTTTCGAGTTGAGGAGGTGGAGTCGTCTCTTTCAAACTCGGAGTTCCGGTTCGCTGTCCAGAACCAGGTAAATTTTTTTTCTTAGCCTTGTTTTATTTAATTTCCAGCTCTTTTATGTTTTCTGTTTATTATATGTAGCTTGTTTTGTTTTTTAGTTTAATGTAGTTCTAAAGTCAATTAATATTTGTGTTTATTGTAGTTTTAATATTAACATTATTTTACGATTCGATGTTTATTTATCTATTATTACTATTATTTTAAAATTGTTAGTCAACTATTTGCTATGTTAACTTTTCAGGGTTTTGTTATTATTCTATTTTAATGTTATTTTTAATTTTTATATATTATATTATTGTTGTTTCCATTTCTAATTATGTTATTTTAGTTTGGTTGTTGTTTTCCATATTCTCTTGGGATAAGTTTGTTATGTTTTGTTGATGTTCAGTTTATATATTTTATATGTCGAAAAGGGCCGATGAAAAATCTATCCGTTGGGTTTAGAGGCCTTTCCATTTTAAAAGATGGAAATTTAATTAAAGTTTATATTATAAATTGTTAAATGGCCAATGAAAAAGTTTAGAGGCCTAAAAAAAAAAATCAAAAAATAGTTTGCGCATATTTTCCAAGTCATATCTGCACGGAAAAAAAAAATTATTATAAAGTTTGTGCATATTTTTCAGGTCATATCTGCCGAACTACGCGTACCTGATTCTCATTTCGGTGAGATACGTAGGCAACCCTTCTTGGGTTCGGTATTATCTTTTCCAAAAAAAAAAAAAATCAAAAAATAGTTTGCGCATATTTTCCAAGTCATATCTGCACGGAAAAAAATTATTATAAAGTTTGTGCATATTTTTCAGGTCATATCTGCCGAACTACGCGTATCTGATTCTCATTTCGGTGAGATACGTAGGCAACTCTTCTTGGGTTCGGTATTATCTTCTCTATAAAAAAAAAGATATTATAAAAAAGTTTGTGCATATTTTCAAAGTTATGTCTGCGTCGAACTACGCGTACCTGATTCTCATTTTTAATGAGATACGTAGGCAATCCTTCTTGGGTTCGGTATTATCTTTTCCAAAAAAATAAAAATAAAAATAAAAATAAAAAATTATTTTTACATACTGTGAGAGTCATGTCTTCAGCTCGGTTGGGACCTACGTGGTTAAGAGCATGTAAATATATTCGATATGATTGAAAAGACTGACTTTGCGGTAAACTACAGATTCTCGTGGTACCTCTTATCTGTACTTTTGTGATGCTTGAAAATTCTCTTGCATGCAATCAAGATAAGAATAAAACTAACCTTATATTTCATGTGCATTGTGTGGTGAGATTTTGATCAAAGTTCAATTGT
>NC_028643.1:74221234-74272453 GCF_001406875.1 Solanum pennellii | reverse complement strand
TAGTTAATTCATGCATCGAGAGTTAATATTCATGCATCGAGAGTCAATTCATGCATCACTAGTTAATATTCATGCATCGAGAGTCAATTCATGCATCGCGAGTTAATTCATACATCATTAGTTAATTCATGCATTGCGAGTTAATATTCATGCATCGAGAGTCAATTCATGCATCACTAGTTAATATTCATGCATTGCGAGTTAATATTCATGCATCGAGAGTCAATTCATGTATCACTACTTCATATTCATGTATCACTAGTTCATATTCATGCATTGCGAGTTCATATTCATGCATCGAGAGTTAATTCATGCATCACTAGTTAATATTCATGCATCGAGAGTCAATTCATGCATCGCGAGTTAATTCATACATCATTAGTTAATTCATGCATTGCGAGTTAATATTCATGCATCGAGAGTCAATTCATGCATCACTAGTTAATATTCATGCATCACGAGTTAATTCATGCATTGCGAGTTAATATTCATGCATTGCGAGTTAATATTCATGCATCGCGAATTAATATTCATGCATCGAGAGTCAATTCATGCATCACCAGTTAATTCATGCATCGCGAGAAGATTTCATACCTCGCAGAAAATTCATGCATCGCGAGAAGATTTCATACCTCGCAGAAAATTCATGCATCGCGAGAAGATTCCATACCTTGAAGAAAATTTCATGCATCGCGAGAAGATTCCATACCTCGCAGAAAATTCATGCATCATTAGTTAATTCATGCATCGAGAGTTAATATTCATGCATCGAGAGTTATTTCATGCATCGAGAGTTAATATTCATGCATCGAGAGTCAATTCATGCATCACTAGTTAATATTCATGCATCGAGAGTTAGTTCATGCATCGCTAATTAATATTCATGCATCGCGAGTTAATATTCATGCATTGCGAGTCAATATTCATGCATCGCGAGAAGATTCCATACCTCGCAGAAAATTCATGCATCGCGAGAAGATTCCATACCTCGCAGAAAATTCATGCATCGCGAGAAGATTCCATACCTCGCAGAAAATTCATGCATCGCGAGAAGATTCCATACCTCGCAGAAAATTCATGCATCGCGAGAAGATTCCATACCTCGCAGAAAATTCATGCATCGCGAGAAGATTCCATACCTCGCAGAAAATTCATGCATCGCGAGAAGATTCCATACCTCGCAGAAAATTCATGCATCGCGAGAAGATTCCATACCTCGCAGAAAATTCATGCATCGCGAGAAGATTCCATACCTCGCAGAAAATTCATGCATCGCGAGAAGATTCCATACCTCGCAGAAAATTCATGCATCGCGAGAAGATTCCATACCTCGCAGAAAATTCATGCATCGCGAGAAGATTCCATACCTCGCAGAAAATTCATGCATCGCGAGAAGATTCCATACCTCGCAGAAAATTCATGCATCGCGAGAAGATTCCATACCTCGCAGAAAATTCATGCATCGCGAGAAGATTCCATACCTCGCAGAAAATTCATGCATCGCGAGAAGATTCCATACCTCGCAGAAAATTCATGCATCGCGAGAAGATTCCATACCTCGCAGAAAATTCATGCATCGCGAGAAGATTCCATACCTCGCAGAAAATTCATGCATCGCGAGAAGATTCCATACCTCGCAGAAAATTCATGCATCGCGAGAAGATTCCATACCTCGCAGAAAATTCATGCATCGCGAGAAGATTCCATACCTCGCAGAAAATTCATGCATCGCGAGAAGATTCCATACCTCGCAGAAAATTCATGCATCGCGAGAAGATTCCATACCTCGCAGAAAATTCATGCATCGCGAGAAGATTCCATACCTCGCAGAAAATTCATGCATCGCGAGAAGATTCCATACCTCGCAGAAAATTCATGCATCGCGAGAAGATTCCATACCTCGCAGAAAATTCATGCATCGCGAGAAGATTCCATACCTCGCAGAAAATTCATGCATCGCGAGAAGATTCCATACCTCGCAGAAAATTCATGCATCGCGAGAAGATTCCATACCTCGCAGAAAATTCATGCATCGCGAGAAGATTCCATACCTCGCAGAAAATTCATGCATCGCGAGAAGATTCCATACCTCGCAGAAAATTCATGCATCGCGAGAAGATTCCATACCTCGCAGAAAATTCATGCATCGCGAGAAGATTCCATACCTCGCAGAAAATTCATGCATCGCGAGAAGATTCCATACCTCGCAGAAAATTCATGCATCGCGAGAAGATTCCATACCTCGCAGAAAATTCATGCATCGCGAGAAGATTCCATACCTCGCAGAAAATTCATGCATCGCGAGAAGATTCCATACCTCGCAGAAAATTCATGCATCGCGAGAAGATTCCATACCTCGCAGAAAATTCATGCATCGCGAGAAGATTCCATACCTCGCAGAAAATTCATGCATCGCGAGAAGATTCCATACCTCGCAGAAAATTCATGCATCGCGAGAAGATTCCATACCTCGCAGAAAATTCATGCATCGCGAGAAGATTCCATACCTCGCAGAAAATTCATGCATCGCGAGAAGATTCCATACCTCGCAGAAAATTCATGCATCGCGAGAAGATTCCATACCTCGCAGAAAATTCATGCATCGCGAGAAGATTCCATACCTCGCAGAAAATTCATGCATCGCGAGAAGATTCCATACCTCGCAGAAAATTCATGCATCGCGAGAAGATTCCATACCTCGCAGAAAATTCATGCATCGCGAGAAGATTCCATACCTCGCAGAAAATTCATGCATCATTAGTTAATTCATGCATCGAGAGTTAATATTCATGCATCGAGAGTCAATTCATGCATCACTAGTTAATATTCATGCATCGAGAGTTAGTTCATGCATCGCTAATTAATATTCATGCATCGCGAGTTAATATTCATGCATTGCGAGTCAATATTCATGCATCGCGAGAAGATTTCATCCCTCGCAAAATATTATGCATCGCGAGAAGATTCAATTCCTCGCAAAAGTTTACATATCGCAAGAAGATTTCATACCTTGCGGAATTTATGCATCGCGAGAAGATTTCATCCCTCGCAAAATTTTATGCATCGCGAGAAGATTCCATCCCTCGCAAAATTTGCGCATCGCGGGAAGATATTCATGCCCTGCAAGCAATCATGCACTGCCAGAAAAAGAATCGTGCATCTCAAAGGAAATATCTATCCCTCAACGTCAACTGACGTTAAATGTCGAGGAGAGGAATTAAGTGTCGACACGGTGAAAGACACTGTCTCCCTTTTAAATTGCATCTTTAAGCTGACGAGTTTTATCTCAGTCGTTGTCAAGAGCATTCGAAAGGATTAATTTCATCAAAAAAAAATCAATATCAAAAAAAAAAAAATCAAAATCAAAATAAAAAAAAAGAAAAGAAAAATCAAAAAAAAAAATCAAAAAAAAAAAAAAAAAAAAAAAAAAACAAAAAATCAAAAAAAAAAAAGAAAAAAAAAACAGGTGCAAACTACTTCAACAAGGACGCAACACATCATGGAACCTTTTGGAGACAGGTCTGGGATTGACTTCCACCATATGCAACCGCACTTCTCTACAAAGGTCATGTGTTCGGTCAAAATTGGGTTTGTCAATTTTCGTTGTCCACGATTTCTTTCATCAATCATACACAACGAAAGGGACAGCTGTTGACACCCAATTTTGGCCTAACATTTTAAAAATTCGTGATTTTGAAGCTTTATTTATTTAATAGCAAATTTTGGTCCGATGATTTTAAAATTCATACATTTTGAGTCAAATACAAAAAAAAAAAAGAAAAAAACTGCCTTTCCCACATTGTCTCTCAAACAATTTTCAATTTTGCAATAGTCCCACATCGGTATTTCATCCTTTTTGAGGATTTTTGGGTTTCTATATAAGCCCACTTCATTCACTATTTTTAGAGAGGATTTGGAGGGGAAAACAAAAGAATACTCATAAAATTTTGAGAATTCTTGGTTCCCATAGTTTAAAAATTTTAAAGTGTTTTTGTGGTTTTTTCGAGTTGAGGAGGTGGAGTCGTCTCTTTCAAACTCGGAGTTCCGGTTCGCTGTCCAGAACCAGGTAAATTTTTTTTCTTAGCCTTGTTTTATTTAATTTCCCGCTCTTTTATGTTTTCTGTTTATTATATGTAGCTTGTTTTGTTTTTTAGTTTAATGTAGTTCTAAAGTCAATTAATATTTGTGTTTATTGTAGTTTTAATATTAACATTATTTTACGATTCGATGTTTATTTATCTATTATTACTATTATTTTAAAATTGTTAGTCAACTATTTGCTATGTTAACTTTTCAGGGTTTTGTTATTATTCTATTTTAATGTTATTTTTAATTTTTATATATTATATTATTGTTGTTTCCATTTCTAATTATGTTATTTTAGTTTGGTTGTTGTTTTCCATATTCTCTTGGGATAAGTTTGTTATGTTTTGTTGATGTTCAGTTTATATATTTTATATGTCGAAAAGGGCCGATGAAAAATCTATCCGTTGGGTTTAGAGGCCTTTCCATTTTAAAAGATGGAAATTTAATTAAAGTTTATATTATAAATTGTTAAATGGCCAATGAAAAAGTTTAGAGGCCTTTCCATTTTAAAAGACGGAAATTTAATTAAAGTTTATATTATAAATTGTTAAATGGCCAATGAAAAAGTTTAGAGGCCTTTCCATTTTAAAAGACGGAAATCTAATTCAAGTTTATATATAATTTTAGTTGTTGAAATTGGCCGATGAAGAAATTACCGTCGATTTCCAAGGCCTCCCATGTTAATAAGACGGATTTTTATTTTTTTAGTTATTATTTGAGTTATTCATTTTTATTTATATTTATTTGGTACTAACTCTTTTACTAAGTGTTTACAGGTACCCAAAACTTGCTTCCTTGAAGCAATTCGAAAAAGCTCGAATTATATTTTATTTCATTATTATGTAAATACTGACGTTAGGCAAACCTTAGGCCGATGATTATTATTTTATTTTATTGTGTATATTGTGTTTATTATATTTGTACATTACTTTAGTTTCTTCCTCAATTTGAAAAAAATGAATTCAGTCGGGAACCACATTTGTGGATTCCGAAGGGTGCCTAACCCCTTCCCTTCGGAATAACTTAAACCCCTTACCTATAATCAATTTGGTTTCGTAGATTAATACTTGGTTTCCTAGTTTTCCTAAAATTAGGTGGCGACTCTTTTTTTAAAACTCGTTTATTTTTATAACTTTGTTAAAATTGAATCAATTAATCATTTTTTGAGTTGCCGCGACGTTTCGCCCTATTTCGAAAGAGTAGGGATGTAAACATAACACTTTAAAAAATGTTTTTTTTTAAAAAGAAAATATTGATCAAATTCAAACTAGCTAGTTCTTTTTTTTTTTACTTCTCAAAATAAGCTAATTTCTATAACTTGGTCAAATATGCTAAGGAATTTCATTTTAGAAAAGGACATTTTATTCTATTTTCAGATCAATTCGAAAGTTTCAATAATTTAAGAAAGAACCAATTATGAGCTTTGTTGTTTGTAGTTATAAGCATTCTGCTTTGACCAAGTTAACACAATTGGCAACATTCCCTTGAATTGATAAACGTTGAGAAGGAAATAACAACATAAAATCCACTTTTTTTTCTCAAAAAAATAAATAAATATTCGTATTCTTATTTGGATGTCCTATAAATACACATGTTATCAACAAAGTATTATACACTACTCTCAATAAAGTTAATTAAAATCAATTACATTGAATTAAGTTTTTTTTCTTCAATTAATCATGGTCAAGGCTAGCAACAATTCCTTCAACAAAGTCTTAGTCCTCGCTTTTATTTTCATTCTAAGTGCTCCATCCCTTGGACGAGTTCTTAGTATGTACATTAAGTTTATTGCATAAATTTTACTACTTGTTACATAAATGTCATTTCCTTCATCTCTAAACTCACATTTCAATTTCTTTTCGTGTGTTTTTTGTTTTCTCCAGCATCTACTAGGGCGACGTTTCAGGCCGATCCTACTTGTACGACAATATATTACTGACGATACTTGTGACAATATTATTAAGTTTTTCGATCTGAAAGCAGAGAAATTCAGTTCTTTAAATCCAAATCTTAATTGTGACGAACTTTTTGTTGGTGAATATCTCTGTCTGAATGGCACATTATCTACTTGAATCTAATTCATGATGGCAATCAAGAAAACATTGTACTGGATTTTAAGTGTATGCATCTCTTAGATGCAAATTAAATCTCTACTATATATTTGTATCCTTTTAAATCCATGGTTATATTAAACCAAGAAATCCACTTGGTCGTGTTCTGTTATCAATTATCAATAATGATACATCCTACCATTTAAAAAAATTACAAAAAATCTACTCTAGGGTACATATTTATCTCCTCTCGAATACATCTCTCGTTCCCCCTTTCAAGATACATCCATATCCCTTCTCGGACATTCCTCCCATTAAGTCATGTATCATTTGCAATGTATCGGATAATGTACCAAGAAATGTCTCTGAAAAAAATGAAAAAATTGAAATTTTTGTAATCGGATAAACTTCTCGGATAGAATATATGTATGATAATTCTTTTTAAAAAAATTAAAAAATCAACAATTTAATGCATGGGGTATATAAATATTAAAACCAAAAAATTATCTCTCCAATTATATATTATGAGAGTTGTCCTAGTTCAATTCACTATAGGTGATACAAAGAGATATCCGTCACAATTTGCATATTCATAGTTAAACAAAACAATAAGTGGGGAAGAACAAGATGAGTATGAATTAGCTACGCTTTAATAGTAACAGACTTCTCTCTATAAATTAATATGATCACTTAATCAATATATTGAATCATAATTATATTTGAGGAAGTAAAAAAAAAAGTAGTTAATCATCTAATCTAATAAATATACTGAATCATATTTGCTTCTAGTTTTCCTTCTCGTTGTTTCCCTTGTTGAGAGCAGAATTTCTAGCGGTAAGTTAATATTATTTTCGATTTATATTATCTGTCTATTAAATTAGTAACTTATATTTATTCGAACCAATTCTATTTACTAAGACAGCAAATGTTTCGTATAGGAGAAAGTACATTTCTTTTTTTGATTTTTTAATTTGAATGACTAATGAAACAACGTGTTACAAATTTTATTCAAAATACTTCAGCTCAAGTTTGTAAATTTTTTTATAGTTTGAGGTCCGTCAAAGATATTGTCCTTAAGGATATTTCATCAGTATAAATATATTATCAAAATTCAATAAATTCTTTTAGTATAATACAAGGAGCTAGGAAACTAACAATGTTACAATACCAAAAAAAAAAAAGCCAACACAATACAATATAGGAAAGATAAATTTCTTATAGTACATGTGTTATTAATAATGACACATTGATTGTTGAATATATAATTTTTTTTTCCTACATGAATATTGCCAATGATTACAGTTAATTCCCTTCTTAACAATTGTCATCTCCTTTTCTATTTTTGGATGGATTGGGTGATTTATAGATGGATCCATGGGTAATTTGATTACTGAGATACAATATATTAGCGTTATTAAGAATTTTTAATTGACAATTGATGACTTCAGTTCAGTAAATCCAAATCTTGATTGTAAAAAGCTGTTTATTGGTCAGTAGTTGTGCCTTGATGGCTATATTTCCTCAGAATTCATAGAATTAAATTTGTGAATGAACAAGAAACCAAATAACTAAGCTTGTATTAGTTTTTTTTTATTGATCTCAATAAATTAATGGACCATGGTGCTTCTATGTTGACCTATGTGTAAATTAAAGCAATTTTCAACTTAACTTCTCTATAGTTCTCTTATAATAATTAAAAAAATATCAGAACACGCAATATCGTTATAAAGAGATTACAGTAAATAAAACACATAGACAAATGATAAATCCATCCATTCAACCAAGAAAGTAAGTTTATTGATCAAAATATATAATTAAAGGACATTAAATATAGGTAATTTAATTTCATGGTATAACATTAATTTTTTGGGGGTGAAGTATACTGATCCTTGTGAATCATTGCATAGGGTGGTGATGGATTAGCCCCAGATGGTGGTGATGGGCCTCTTGGTAACATTGGAAGAATATATGAAGATCCATCTCCAGTATTGCTAATTCCTTTTTGTGATACAACTTTGAATGTTAGCCTTTCACTATTTGAAAGATTGGTAGATAAAGTAAGCAAAAGCATCAAGGCATATATGAGATTGGATTTTTTCTTAGTGATAGACATGGTTAAAAAGTAGAGATTTTTGAGAATTGTTTCAACTTCTTTTTCTTGGTTGATTTGAAGGTTTAGTACAGACCTCCTTGAAGTTGTTTAAATAGTATCAAGCAGTGGTGGAGTCAGAAATCAAATGAAAAATATTCCAAAAAAAAGGGAAAAATGAAGGGTGTTCAAAAAAGGGGGAAAGCGAAGGGCGTTCAAAGAAAGGTAAAAAAGATTGCTGCTAGTGAGATTCATTGAAATTTTACGAAGGGTGTTCAAAAAAGAAGATAAAAAACGAAAGGTGTCCAGAAAAAGGAAAAAAACAAAGGGTGTCCAAAAAAAGGGGGAGAAAATTGCTATAGATTCGATAGGAATTTCACTAAAGGTATTTTATAAAGGGAAAAAACAAAAGGTGTCCATAAATGAAGAAAAAATTACCAATAGAGAGATTCAAACAGAGAAACACTTAACTTTTTTAAACAAATCTAAAATTACTAGGAAACGGTGAATCTATGGAATTTATTACTAGTACATCCTTCCTATTTTGTGGAAAAATTTTTTGTGCATGAATAAGACAATTATAAGTATCAAATCTATACTTTTAATCAGTGGGGTTGGGGAGAGGGGGAGTTTTATGTCTTATTTATTTGTTTTGTATAAAAAGTAAGGTTTATCTTAGCAAAATTCAAGGAATCGTGTCATTTAACAATAAAAATAAAATCTTTTACTTATCATAAGTTATATAATACTTCTTTTCCTTTAGTCACTTTGAAAAAGAATATATTTTTATATTTAAATTTTATTTTTGTTATAAATTTTAAAATTGTGAATTTTGAAATTCGAAGATGTAACTGGATGGAAAAAAAAGTTTTCTGAGTGAATACAATTTCTTTTAAATATTGTTCATTAAATTCTGAAAATCTAGTCAATTATGATCAAAGAAATTATTTTAAAATAATTTTTTAAAATTTTATCTAAAATTTATGATCACATCTAAATGAAATGATTTGTACATATTTATGACTTATTTTGAAACAAATTTTAAAAATATTTCTTTCATTTTAAAATTTCGCAATCAGTCAAATACCTTTTTATAAACTAACAAAAAGATAAAATAAATTATTCTTTAACAAATTAAAATAGAGAGCGTGTGACATAATATATTACTCACATAATAATGAGCAAGAGGAAGTAGCAAACTTCATTTTTTTTATAGCAAACTTAAATTTGGATTTAGTGGTTTTAGCATTTATTTTGGATAATAATAATCTGATTCTTAATGGACAGCTAGATACTGCACTTGAAAAAAAAAATCCGATCTTGGATATGATGAGATCGTCTTTGCTGAATGGTTGTGCCTCGAGGGCTATGTTGCGTTATGACGCATCATCAAATCTTGTTTTCTTTAGGAAGTGCTAGGTGGTGATGCAAGTGAAACTGAATTTAAATTGATTAAATTAATAAATAAATTATTAATATGTTTAAAAATTACTCAAGTTAAAATAGGTAAAATAAAAATAAAAATAATCATGTTTTTTCCATCTATTTTAGAGTTAAGGTAAGTAAAAGTTGACATGAATATCATGAGAATAAGGCCTGCAACTATTCTAGAAAAGGGAAGTTTGAAAGAGGCACAACATACACTTTACATATCTTTCACATATAATTGACCAACGTTATAGTTTGAACTTTAAGAACATATATGTAAAATTGATTGTACATACATCCAACTTCTGTTTTGAGAATACAAACATATATACACATACAGTTGCGATCAAATATTGTATCCTTAGAGATCTCAATTGGGATTAGATTTTTAAAAAATGAGTGATAATAGCGTTATTTATGAAAATTTAACTAAAGCTCAATTCGTAAAGTGTGATTATTGAAAAAATTTCGTCTTTAATATCCTTTTGGGATAGTTATGTAGTATATCCCACTTCTATTATGAGAACACATACATACTCACACATGTATACACATTCAGTTATAATAAAAAAAAGTGTAGCCTTGCTAATCAATTATGATTATATTTTGCGAAAACGAATATTAATAGCGTATTAATAGAATTTTGTAAGTTATTTAAATATTATATCACAATCAAAATTTTATAACTCATTACAAATAAAAGATAACAGTTAAGATTTAGTTTTTAAGATTGAACTTTATATGAGTAAGTATCAAACCCAAATTTCATATCGTCCAAAGAATAATTTTCAAAATTTATATTTACACAAATATTAAAAATAGAAAAAAATCTTAATAATATACTTAAATAGTTAATTCAACCACGTGATTACATTGGATGATTTCCTCTATTATTTTCCCTATTTTATAGTTACTATTAAATTATATATATATATTTTAATTATTAAATAACTTATAATTAATAGAGGTAATAAAGTACCTAATATCCCCTTGAAGGGGAGAGGAGCGTGAGCACGTTGTTAAATCAGAACTTAACCACCGTTTATGACCCAATTTTTAGCCTTTAAATCAAAATCGGAGCGTCAATTCGAGCCGTTTAATATCAAACGGCCACGATGGAGCGGACAATCCAACGTTTGATTTCTCTGTCCCCAACGGTCAAAAACTTGAAAATACAAAACGGCTCAAACAATTTTCCCCAATTCAGAACCAACTTTTCTCTCCATCTACATCAAGAAATTTTCAAGATTCATCTATTTTGTTACTTCTTTTGTGAAAATTTTTGAAACCCATTTGAGAAAAATGAGTGTTTTACAATACCCAGAAGGGATTAATCCAGCAGATGTTCAGATATGGAACAATGCTGCTTTTGATAATGGCGATTCTGCAGATTTTTCTTCACTGAAACGTTCTTGGTTAACGGATTCCTTTGAATCTGATGTATCAAGCAAGGAGAATCAAACTCCTTCGTTTGAGAATTCTTCATCTGTTAATCTGTCAGTTTCGATGCCCTTCAAGCCGCTAAACCCAAATGGGGCTATGGAGCATTCAAGACTCAAACTAAACAAGTCCATTTCTAAACAGAGTGTTGATGAGATGAGCATGACAAGTAGAAAGAGTGGAAAGGATGGAGATTTCCGTGATGAAAAGAGGATTGATGAGGAAATTGAAGAAATTGAAAAGGAGATTAGTAGATTGAATTCGAAATTGGAGGCATTGAGAATTGAGAAGGCCGAAAAAAGTTTCAAGATTGTTGAAAAGAGAGGGAGGGTTGTGCCAGCAAAGTTTATGGAGCCAAAACTGAGTGTTAAGAATGTGGAGGAGAAGAAAAAGATTGATGAGAGTTCATCAATGAGTGCAAAAACAAAGGTACAGACAAGAAGGGGTCTTAGTTTAGGACCATCTGAGATTTTCGCTGGAACGCGTAGTCGAGGGTTGAGTATGGGGCCATCAGAGATTTTTGCAGGGACAAAGGCAGGGACATCGGGCAAGCAGGGGATGATTACCCCAATTCAGCAAATACAAAACAGGCGAAAGTCTTGTTTTTGGAAGCTTCAAGAGATTGAAGAAGAAAGGGGGAAAAGTTCAAGCCTTAGTCCCAAATCAAGAAAAGCGGCAGCAAGAACTATGGCTTCAAGGCAGGCAGTTACTACAATTGCATCAAAGAAGAATCTGAAGAAGGATGATGCATTTCTGAGTTCAGTTCAGCCAAAGAAGTTATTCAAAGACGGCGAAAAGTCTGTTCCTGCTAGCAAGAAGCCTCAGAGGCCAGGGAGGGTTGTGGCTAGTAGGTACAATCAGAGCACAAATCAGTCATCAATAGTGAGAAAGAGGTCTTTACCTGAGAATGATAAGGATGAGACTAAGAGAAACGAAAAGAAACGATCTTTATCTGTAGGGAAAACGCGCGTATCACAAACAGAAAACAAGAATTTGGGTACTGAAAGCAGGGTAAAAAAGAGATGGGAAATTCCTAGTGAGATAGTAGTTCATGCTAGCACAGAAAGTGAAAAATCTCCACTGAGCATTACTGTGAAACCTGATTTGCTTCCTAAAATTAGAATTGCTCGGTGCACCGTCAGTGAGACTCCTAGGGATTCTGGACCTGCCAAAAGAGTGATAGAGTTGATAGGCAAGAAATCCTTTTTCAGCAGTGATGAAGATAAGGAGCCGTCAGTCTGTCAAGTTCTCAGTTTTGGTGACGAAGATGCTGAAGAGGAATAATGTGAAATAAGAGGGAGCTCACCCTTTTCATTATGATCTTTATATTTTCAGTCCTGCCTTTTAATTCTGTTCAATCTTATATGAGGCATACTAGTATTCTAGCTTGTTTGTTACAATATGAATAAGGCTTTGTGTTGCAGTATGTGGCCAAGTTACTTTTACTAAGGAAAATGTTGGACATCACAAATGCTTCCTCCTTGTTATATACAGGTTGTTGTTTCAGCTATTTTAGAATTTTGCAAAGGAAGAAACTTACTTCTGTGCTTCATAATTCACTTTGATGACAATATAAGATCTCATGCTTTTGAGGCAAATTAATGACTTAAGATTTCTATTACATGCTGCACTCCTCTGGTTGGATAGGATTTCACTGGTTTTGTTGTTGTTGTCCCAAGTGTCTCATGATGGAAGTTGCATCTTAGTGACTTAAGTGTCTTCCCTTGAGGTTCTTATGCTACTTTCTTTTCATAGCCATCTCCTACATCCTTGTAACTAATATCATCTTCATACTTACCCACCCCTCACCCCCGGGCAGCTTCTTAAGGTATAAGCGGCTGAAGCATTTTGGCAGTTGAAGTCAATGTAACTCTGATACTAGTGTTTCTCCAGCCTAGATTTGTGTATCCTTCCCTACATTATTGGTGGTGGCTTAATTGATAAAAGACCTTTGTTTCTCTTCTGTGTGTTGGTATTGTCATTGGTGGTGGTTTCATTCAAAACAGATTTTTTCTTTTATGTTCTTTGGTGTAAGCTTATTTCATTTTTTCGAGTTTGGACAACAAGTCTAGCTTTACTCCCTAGCTTCTTGATGTTTCCCGGTCTGCATAGACATCTTGTGATTAATCATCTCTACGTATCTGTTGTGACATGCAATTTCTCTTTCAAGAAACAAACTTCTACAGCTCTCTAACTTAAGGATGACAGTCATATGATATAATTCAGGTTATTTCACTTCAATATCTGTCTAAACTCAGGGCAGCATCAAATGGACAGACGGCACTTACTGGACATTAAAAGTTCTTCTATAGATACTTCAGAACTACTTATCTTCTTAATTCTTATACTTAACCAAGAACTACCTTTCTCATTGTTGCATGCCTTTTAAGATGCTTCTCTTGTTGTCAAAGTAGTACAAGCTATGTTGCTTAGACTCTCTAAAATTGTTGGCGCACCTATGTTGGATTCTCAAAATGCACTACTTTGGAGTATTTGACACGCATCCGTCAGACATTTCCGAAGAGTCAGAGCAACATATCAATAATATTGTGAACCTCTATATGCTTCTCACTCTTTACTAAATGCAACCTTTCACCACTTGGTTCAACTCTTTAGTACCTCAATAGCTAACTACACCTTGGTTTCTCTTTTTACTCCCCATTGATGAGGCAATGGTTGTGTTTGAAAGTTCTTGATTCGTCTTGTTCTTATGTAACTCATGTGGCTATATGAATTCCATATTTCCATATGCTATAGGCAAATGATTCATCTGCAGAAACTAGATGCCACACAGAACAAGTCATTTGAAATCCATGAGCAAGCAAGAGATTTTTGATCCTACATTTTGTCAATGAAATATCTATTTGAAGAAATGTAATTCAACACCCTTTTTTAATACATGTAATTTAACTGCTCGAGACGTTGTATAACTTGACAAACTCGTACAACAATAGTAACTACGTCTTAATCTCAAACAAGTATAAGAACTCCACGAACTCTTATACCTAATGTTCAACAATAGTAACTACGTCTTAATCTCAAACAAGTATAAGAACTCCACAAATTCTTAACCTAATGTTCTCTCTTGAGATTAGCTGGCACATCTTAAATACAGGCTTGTGAGAGTTAGAAAGTACATGTAACCAATACATTTTCTTGATTAGAAACTTATGGTAGTGAGAATAAACTTATCAAACGTAGCATTCTGATATCATATGAAATAATTTGAGCATTTAACTCAAAAACAAAGTAAATAAGTGGTAATAACTTAAGAACTTTATGAACCTTTTGCCACCATGCCATTATTAGAATTTCACAACTTCTCAAGAATACTTTTTACCATATCTTTTAAAGTCGCGTAAAATTATTCTCAAAGCATTAATAAGGATCACTAATAGAATACGCAAATTAGATTAAATTATGATTTAACTTTATGTCAAATCAATAAAATACTAGTATCATATAAAATGGACTAAGAGAGCCGAGAGGTACCATCACCACGCTTGCAAATAACGAAGTCATTATTTGCGTCGACCATGAGTCTCCTAGAATACAAAATCATATTTATATTTTCTGTAAATTTAAATATAATTTCTAATATAAATATCAAATATCGTATGAAAGAAAATTATATTAGAAATACTTCATATAAAAAATAATTTTGAAACTCTTTTTTTCAGCTCCAACCAAATAACGTCTACATACATAAAAATACATAGTACTATTATTATTAATCATAAAACCATAGAAAGTTATGTGTTTTTGAACCATCAGATAGGCAATAAATAATACACGTTGTTCCAGTCCTTCCACAGCCGAAAATGCGAACTGAGGGTTTTTTCTATTTGCTCTTGAGACCATGAAAATTAGGGGTTTTAGGCTCTTCCCCCAATTCCTCTTCGCTTCTGAAGAGACATCGATTCTACAATTTCGCCACTTAATGCAGTTAAAACCCTAATTTGGGTTTCATAAAACCCCTAAAATCTCTGCAGAAAAGATGGTAGCAGCTGCTTTGAATGGCAGAGCAAAGCTGAGCACTTTAACTTTCCTATTATGTCGTTCTTGTTTTAATCAATTGAACTATAGTACTGTTTCTGTTGGGGTACACTCTTCTGCTAAAGGATTTCGGGCACTCAACACATTGCATCGCTGTGGAAATCTCTTTCTTCATGTGAGTATTATTCTTTTGGGTTTTTCAGTTTCTTTTACCTGAAAATGCTTATCCCCTCGATATACTTATTTGTTTGTCTAGTTTTCTCTTAATGCTGAAAATACGAAACTAAAGATAATGTCGTATGTACGAAATTGACTTTAATCTTGCCGTGGTAAGCATGTTATATGAAAAGTTAGTAATAAAAAGTTGCCAAAAAAGTAAATGCAAAATGTAGTGAGTGCTAAATGCTTATTTTTATTGATTGTGAAAGGAACGGAACATACATGATATGCAAAGGTCTTTACCCTTAATATTTTGGAGCGGTTAGAGTATGCTATAGTTTATTTTCATGGAATGAAGCTTGACAAAGTTGGTGCTTTTTGTTCTTATTATGAAGAGTAGTTAGATAGGGTTGTTCTTTTTTGTGCAAGTTTGCTCAGAGTTATCAGTAACCAGCCAAAAGAAATGAACTTTGATTCAAGCTGGCCCAGGTCCAACAATTAAGGTTTTGATCTTTAGTAAGAGACATGATACAAGAAAATGTTATTTGTGGTAATGGTTGTTTGCAGCTTTTTTCTTTTCCTTCGTTTTTTTGGGGGATGAGGTAGTTGGTGTTTGCATGTGAAATAGGTGTTGGTTAAAGTGATCGGGTTATATGCCATGAAGTTTATCTGTATGAATCTAGTTCGTGGAAGTAGATTTCAAAATATTACATGTAAAGTTTGAACTAGGAAGGTATGAACTATATTTTTTATTACGGAGGCCTGTTTGAGTATATGGGTTAGTTAAGACTCATTTCACAATTAACTCAGGGAACACAATTTGAGATTGGGAAACTCTTTTTGCAACACTGAATTTTGACGTTATATTTCTTTCGACTCTAGTCCTGTGAACAATCTTGAGTCACTTGCTTTAGCTATTTCTATTAGGGAAGTACATTCGTTTCTTTGGTCGTTTAATGTTGTGATTTACTGCTGATTTCTAATACAGAATTGTATTAAATCCATCCCAGTTGGAGTCCTCCTCAATTGGCCAACTTTTGCCCCTAGTATTTTTGGCTGGTGCCAATCATTCTCAACCCAGGCATCCCCTGCTGAAATTGTGGATGATGTTTTGGCAGAAGTTATCTTGGTTATGGCCAATTCTCAAAGTTCAGGAGAGGAACTCTGTGCTACATATATTGATAAGTTTTGCAATGACAGAAATCTATTAGGAGCCATTAGGCTAGTGCGGACCTTGCATGATAAAAATATCCCCCTCCGCCCTAGTGCATACAATCGCCTTCTGAAAGCTGCAATCGAGGAAAACGATATTGGCCTCCTATGTCAGTGTTTCAAGGATCTGTTAATATCTTGCAAACCTCTGAATTCATCTACATATCTTATCTTTACTCAGGCATTTATCAAGGAAAATGATGTTGACTGCTTACTAAGATTTGTCCGGGAGATTTCAGAGTTAATATTTCCAAGTAGTACTCCAGTTATGAATAGGATCATCTTTGCCTTTGCTGAATGTGGACAGATTGACAAGTCATTGCTGATTTTTGATCAGATGAAGATTTTGAAATCCAAACCTGATGTAATCACATATAACACCATTTTGGGACTCTTAGGGAAGTGTGGTAGAATAGATGAAATGCTCAATCAGTTTGTGGCGATGAAAGAGGATGGTCTAATTCCTGATATTGTTTCTTATAATACCTTAATTACTGGATTGCGAAAGGTTGGCAGGCTTGAGTTGTGCTTAGTATTTTTCAGGGAGATGTGCGAGAGAGAAATTGAACCAGATTTGCGGACTTATAGTGCTTTGATTGACAGCTTTGGAAAATCTGGTAATATTGAAGAATCACTGCGACTTTTTAATGAGATGAAGCACAGGGGTATCTGCCCATCAATTCATGTTTACAAATTACTGATCAGTAATTTAAAGAAAATGGGGAAGTTTGAGTTGGCTATTGCCTTTTCAAATGAGATGAAGGAATCAGTCTCAAATCATCGTGGGTCAAACTATAATCGACAGAAAAACAGATAGTATAGCAGTTCAAAATTGATCATGACTCCAGTTGAGTAATGTATACAAAGAGCATCAGTTTGCTGCATGCTGTTGCCGGCTACTGCTGCTATCTTCAACAAGAAGGGATATGTTGTGGTATGTATTTTCATAGTTTATATATGTTCTCTCTAACTTAAAATGGATCTGCAGACTGGTGTATGTTCATAGTATATGATTCTATTATTAAAGGCACAACTTCTTGTTTGGAATTATTGCCGTGCATATCGAAGTTTAAAAAGATCTTCTTTTGGTTACAGGCCAGTAAAGTTGAAGAACCATAACCAGCCATCTGGTCCAATCATAGTTTGACTTCCCCAGGTTTGATGGTTGGATCTCTGAAATGACTACACACCTGAATTTTTCGAAGTATTATTCCTCGTGGGGATTGACCTAAATACGCTCTTATTCTGTATGGTAAGGGAGAAGAGATGCATCTAGTTGATGTTTAATGGTGTAAATATCAAATTATTTTGTGGATATTGTAACCTCATTTATAGTTTGGTGCATCATGTAAGTGGTGTAAAAGGGCTTCTCTACTATCTGAGCTCCTTTTTTTAGCAGAATAAACAGAGATATTACAATTGTATGATGTGTTTCATCCACCTTTACATGAAAAAAAAATCCCTTGTTCTCGTACCTCATTGATGTACTTTCTAGTGATTAATGATATAGAATACTTGCCAGTAATGGTGGGACTACGATCAATTGATCTCTGTTTTTTCATTTCTGCTTCTGGCCCCTGCTTGCAAGCAGTGAAATGCCACTGCTATAAGAAACAAGTCGAGAATTATGTAATGTATGTCCTTTGTAAGAGCCAGAGAGACTAGTCGAGTTCTAAAGAATAACGATGAAATATTTCTTGGAACCAGGAAGCTGGTTAAGAAAATACAATCCGAACAAGATTTCTCAACTACACTAATAAGAAGAGCTCAATTACAGTATGTAAAAAAGCAATAAATCCAGACACTGATGCTGTTTCAGATTCTGCTAGAATCCCTCCCAAATGTGGAACGCCTTATCCAATCAGATACCACCAACACCCTTGTACGCCAACTGACTAGCTTGCTGAAATATGAAACCAAACACATTAATGTGATCATTGGAAAAACTTACTCGCACTTATTGTTCACACCAAACAGATAGAGTCATATACACAACTTTTACTAGTGAACCATGGCTATGTATTTTCACTTAAGTTTGTAACTCTTAAAGTTATACATTGTTTGGTTTGATGTAAACACTGTGTACGGTAATTTGACAAGACTTACCTTGCATATACTGAATACCAGAGCCACTGAGTACTGTGACCTATTGAAACCCAGTCTCCAGGGAGTTGAGCTGCAGTCTGTTCCCCACCCAAAGGTGCAAATTGCCCCAAATGCCTATACCTGTAAGAGAGGGAAAACGAACAAACACGAAGCATAAGATCAACAAAGGTCAGAGTTAAACACATACTGTCAACTCTAAGCAAGAGTTCATAAGATTTCCTATTCAAATATGAATGTCCATTTTCTTCATAATTAAGAGGTGGTCTACCTAAAAGGATGGAAGCGATGGCGCCCTGTTCCTCTAAATCTTAGTGGACCTTCTGGATTTGCTTCACATACTTGCAAGCGATTGAAACAGTCAGCGAGGTAGCTACCTTGTTGAGCCGCAACCTAGTTAGACAGCAATGACAGAAGAAGCATAAGATAAGGAATAGAAGCATATAAACAAGAGAAAATAATCTCTATATATTCATTCACCTGTGCTGTAGCAGGAAGATTTTTCATCTGAGAGTCTACTTCAGCAAGTAGTTTCTTGAACTTTTCGATGTTAATTTCAGCAACTTCTTCTGAACCCTTTAGTAAAGCATTAAAGTTTTTCAACTGCTTTTTCTTCAGATAAAGCTCCACTTGAGGGTACCTCTCACATATGTCTTGGATCACTTCTTTAAAATCGTCCACTCTTAGCGTACCTGAATTGTTCTTGTCTGCCTTGCTAAATATGATTGAAATATCTTCCTGAAATGTATATTTCAACACTAAATGAAACGGAAAAGTTCAGAACAGAAACAAACGAATCAAAATGCCAGAAGTGTGAGCATAATGCTGTCAATTCCTGATCTTGATTTTCAAACGTCGTACCAATATGAGGGAGAGGGAGCATGGAACAGTTAAGTAAAATTAAGTTCCCTTAAGTACATTTAGGATTAGTAAATGAGAGTTGTTGCAAGTTGAGACTCCTTCAGGTTCCAAGAAATGCTGCTAAATTGTTGAAATTCAGTATAAGAAATCAAAATCTGAGTATAACTTTACCATGACACTGCGTTGGTTTACTGTGGCGCAATCTCCTAGAGCATAAATATCTTTGCATCCTTCAACTCTGAGCCATTCATCCGTTGCTAAGATTCGCCTGTTTGTCTGCAAACCATCAACGAGAACAGATTGGTACGAACGTGAGTTGGTGCTGAAACAAGTAAAGATTAACAAGAAATGCAGTAATACTAAAATTGAACATACCTGACCAATTTGCTTCATGAAATCCATAACGACAGGACGAGATCCAATGCCAGTAGCCCAGACACACATTCCATATGGTATGATAACAGTTTGTCCAGTGCTTCTCTCTTTAGTTGATATTTCACGATCGCTTACTTTCACCACCATTGATCCAGTTTTCAGCTCGATACCGTCTCTAGCAAATTTTTCCTCAGCAAAGGCTGTAATTCTTTTGTCAAACCTGAAAAGGTGAAATATTGAACAGCTTATTGCAGATCCTCACACATAGGTGCGCAAGCAAACAAGTTACAAGCTATAATATCGTATGAATTGCATCAATTGATCGAAAAGCATATTTCAATCCGACCAACATAGGTTCAAAATCAAAAGCTATGATGTAGTATGTGGAGAGAATGTTACTTACATGTTGAGTATATTATCTCCGGCCTCAAGTAGTGTTATACTGACGTATTCTTTAAGTGCAGGATACAACTTGGCGAGGTCCTCTTTCACAAAATCGTGAAGCTCTGCAGCAAACTCTACACCTGCTGGACCACCTCCAACAATCACAAAGTGAAGAATTCTCTTCTTCTCAGCTTCACTTATGCTTGGAAGGCTTGCCTTCTCGAAACAATCTATCACAGTCCTACGAATTCTCAGTGCATCTTCGACTTCCTGCATTGAAATATCATTGCTTGCTCTTCAAAAAACTATATAATGTGTACCTATACTTTCATTTTTGTGCTTATCTTAAGTATTGGTTTAGTTTATGCAAGATCGAGTCACAAGACTTAAATGTACCTTCATAGACTATTCTTTAATTTAACAAAGACAGTTGCTTGGTAAAGGTACCTTTAGAAAGTGTGCATTCTCCACAACACCAGGGGTGTTGAAAGTATTTGCTCGAGCGCCCATAGCAATCACCAAGTAGTCATAATCTACGGTAAACTCTTCTATACCACCACCCAAATGAATTGGTTGGGTTGTTTTACAGTGAACTTTCTTGTTTACTGTGTCAATCTTATAACACTCAGCTTCCTTGAATTCAGCATCAAGGTTTTTCTGTTACACATAAATACGCGACAAGGCATCAGTAAGGGTGAAGATGAAAAACAACAAACATTAGATCAGTGGATGATGTGTATAACCTTTTTGACAATATTACGAATTGGTTCTACGATGCTCCTTGCTTCAACTGTGCCACAAGTAACACTAGGTAACAGAGGAGTAAAGGCAAAATAGTTGCGAGGAGACACGACTTGGACAGAATAAGAAGGGTCTTTCAAATTCTTAAGAAAACTTGTTCCTGCCCAGCCTGTTCCAAGCACTACAATTTTCTTCTTCTTCTTAATAATATCATCCTGACCTGCATCAGCAAATGCAGTGTGACATACAGTAGCTAGCCCTCCGCCACTGCAAAATTCGATCATAAATAAATTAGTGCCCGCGATATGAATCATCTATGTAGTCCACTATATTCAGGGGTCACACCTTCAAACAATTATTTGCGAAATATGACAGGTAATTGAGGAAGCAAGTAACCACAAGTGTTTGGATTTGCTGAAATCAGTGGCGGGAGCAAGGATTTTCACTAAGGGGTTCAAAATATGAAAAAGTAACCAACACGAAAGCCAGAGTGAGTTCAACATCTACTATCTATATGTACAAATTTAACATAAACCGCGTAAGTTTCATTTGCAATGATTTAAATTCCTCATCTTTGTGTCTATTATGAATGTAAGTTTTTCTTTAGATAAACAAACTCTACCCAAATTGTTGACTTAAAAAATGTATCCATTTATGGTTTCAACATTGCGCACACAATTCAATGAGAAATCGAAATGATAATTAGTATTTTTTTCATATTTTCTGTATTATGGCAAAATACTCTGATCAATCATTCCAAAATGGAGTAACAGATTTCGAACCCAATAAATCAACCCTGTCGTTGTACAATTCCGGACTTGTACCCAAAAATGATGCCAAAAACATTTTTATGTTCTGTTTTATATATAAGAGATGTTAAATTTCCTTCCCATACGAGAAAGTAAGTCACCGGTTCAAAAACTGATATAGATCCAAGTTTTGAATCCCATGTACTATAGTACTATTACATTTTATTTTTCGAATCCCCCAACAAACAAGACAAATAAAAATATTAAATTAAACAAGCAAATACTAAAATGAGAAAGAAAACAAACAACAAAAGTTGACAATACCTAACAGTGAAAAGCACAAGAAGTTTAGGAAGATGAGGGTAGTCATTGAAAGCCCTAGAGGCTCTTTGAAAAAAACTATAACCACTCATTATTATTATTATTGTGTGGCAACCTAATGAATTTACTTTACTCTTTCAATTTATATAATAAAGAAGGAAACTAAGGAGAAATTTGTCAAAATTTTTAAACTTTCCATACATGAACGTAGTTACAGCAGA
Organism: Solanum pennellii; assembly: GCF_001406875.1. Taxonomy (NCBI): domain Eukaryota; kingdom Viridiplantae; phylum Streptophyta; class Magnoliopsida; order Solanales; family Solanaceae; genus Solanum; species Solanum pennellii. The sequence goes on along the minus strand of NC_028643.1, from coordinate 74,250,237 downwards.
GCCACTTTTTATTGTTTGTTTGTTTGTTTTGCTTTTTTAAGGGACTACTAGTGGAGTAACTGTCAAGTAATAGCCAATTTTAACGCTATTTGACTTGTCAAATACCTAAAAACTAGGGAACCTGTCATTGTTTGATCTCCATCGTATTAGGACCATGCAAGTACAATCATACCTGGCGGTTAATGGTTATGGTTAAAAAAATTAAATTGAAACTTTATATTTCTGATATATATAAGATAAATATTTATTTTTTTTTGTTTATTTTTAATTGTCATAGATTCATAGTTTTCTTATTAGAGTCAAATTATAAAAATATATTTTACGATGTTTTTTTTACATCATATTGATATTATAGTATTTTTTTATATAGTTTTAAATAGGACAACTTTCACATATAGCAAACAAAAAAATCATATTTGTATGCTATAGCAAACTTTGCATAATTGTGCTCCATAGCAAACATAAAACTGTATAATTTGCTATACATATACAATTGTATAATTCGCTGGCCTAAATTGTATAATTCGCTGCCCTATTTCGCTGCAATTGTATAATTTGTTTTGCATACAGTTGAATCGAATTAAAATGTATGTATATTGAATAATTATAAGTGTATAGCAAGAAGATATATGTTTTTCTCGCTTTATACAAAAACAGAAACACAATATATACACTTCTGTTGTATAAAGCTAGAGAAAATTGTATTTCACTGCAATTGTATAATTCGCAATTGTATAATTCGTTGGCCTTTTTCTCTGCAATATTTGAAGTAAAATGTTTGTAAATTGTATAATTAAGTGTATAACACGAAGATATACATTTTTGCATGTGTATATACAATTTTCTCTCGCTTTATACAAAACAGAAACAGAATTATACACTTCTGTGTATAAAGCGAGAGAGGCGAGCGAGAATGGAGAGTGGCGAGCGAGATTTTTGGGAGAGAGACGCTGGCAAATTTTAGCTAATGTTTGCTATGGAGCACAATTAAATCAAACCCTAGCTATTCCATTTAATTTAGGTTATTAGTTTGCAATATTTGAAGTAAAATGTTTGTAAATTGTATAATTAAGTGTATAACACGAAGATATACATTTTTGCATGTGTATATACAATTTTCTCTCGCTTTATACAAAACAGAAACAGAATTATACACTTCTGTGTATAAAGCGAGAGAGGCGAGCGAGAACGGAGAGTGGCGAGCGAGATTTTTGGGAGAGAGACGCTGGCAAATTTTAGCTAATGTTAGCTATGGAGCACAATTAAATCAAACCCTAGCTATTCCATTTAATTTAGGTTATTAGTTTGCTATTTTTGAAGTAAAATGTTTGTAAATTGTATAATTAAGTGTATAACATGAAGATATACATTTTTGCATGTGTATATACAATTTTCTCTCGCTTTATACAAAACAGAAACAGAATTATACACTTCTGTGTATAAAGCGAGAGAGGCGAGCGAGAATGGAGAGTGGCGAGCGAGATTTTTGGGAGAGAGACGCTGGCAAATTTTAGCTAATGTTTGCTATGGAGCACAATTAAATCAAACCCTAGCTATTCCATTTAATTTAGGTTATTAGTTTGCTATTATATACAATTTTCCCTTTTAAATATCTAAAAAAATTTATTTAAAATATCGAATTAATGTAATCTAATTTAACTTTAAGAATTAATTAAAGGGATAATTGTATAGAATGACAAACTAATAATGTAAAATAAATATAGTAGCTACCGTTTGATTTATTTGTGTTCCATAGCAAACTGTTTGTCAGTCACCTATCTCCCTCATATTTTCGCTCGTCACTCTCCCTCATATTTTCGCTCGTCACTCTCCCTCTTTCGCTTCTATTGTATAAATTGTGTTTCTGTTTGTATAAAGCGAGAAAAAATTGTATATACACATGCAAATACATATATCTCCGTCCTATACACTTATAATTATACAATGCAAATATTTCCCTGCCAAGTCTCTTTTGCCTTTTTCTCTTTCTCGTTTTATAAAAATTCAATTTGTATATAATTTATCTCTTTCTCGTTTTATACAATTTGATTCAATTGTATATTCCCTGCCGAAGTCTCTTTTGTCTTTCTTTCTGCCGAAGTCTCTTTTGTCTTTCTTTCTTTCTCGTTTTATACAAATTCAAATTGTATATAATTTTTCTCTTTTTCGTTTTATACAATTCAATTCAATTGTATACAAATTCAAATTTTATGCAGATATAAAACACACATACAATTGAATTGAGAGACTAATTAATAACGATTTTTATGCAAATGAGAAGCTAACAACAATTTATACAAATGGCCTGCCAGCGAAATTATACAAATCTAAAGAAAAACCAACAAATTATATAATTGCATCTTTGTATATATGTATAGCGATATAGACATAACTTTTAGATTAAGGATATTTTGGACTTTTGACATTGCATTTCTTATGCTACGTGTCATGTATGAATTGTTTGTTTGCCTTCTCATCTCCCCTTTCCTCAGTCATCACTCACCGCTATATAGAAGATGAGATTACACTTATATTATATTTTATGATTTTATCCAGCTCTGGCTTTTCTTTTTTCAATTATTTGATTATAAACTAAAACAAATCATTCAAGTGAAATATGCATCAAACATGTTTGATGATATGCCTGACTCATCTTATTTCAAGTGATGCTCACAATTTTTTTTTATTTATTTTTTAGAACAATGGAATTATAGTTGAACAATGGAAAAAAGTTATTACATCCTTACATTTTCAGAAAGGAAAAAGCTATTTGACATGAAATTTAATTAGTGGTTATAATTTTAGAAAACACAAGCCCTTTTGGTAGATGTACACAACTGTGAAGAGCAAATGTATTCTAATAAATATCATTTATTAGCATGCTTCATCATCTCTGTTCCTTCAAATAAATAGTAATAGTTATGAATGGAAGAAAAGAGAACACAACACCAGCATACATTAGCTACACCTCTCCACCAAGGAGGTGCACAATGTATAATACCATTATATTCATAATGTTAACAGATATTCAGTACTACAAAATAGTATTGTATTTCATCTATTATTCAAAGTCACAATAGTAGGGCATCTCCGTCTAGTTTCACTATAAACATGGAAAATTGCGTAGACCTTTCGTTTACTCCATGGTCGAAGGAAGAGGTTGAAGAACGTTATTGGAGTATTAAACAATGTGGCAATTATTTCTATGGAAAAAATTTATGATAATTATGAATATAGTGGTGGACGGACAATATTATAATTGTTCACTTTTATATTTTTGCATTACTTAAGCATTCTCATTTGTGATGATCATAGAATACCTAGTTTTCTCTAGCTTTTATTTTCTTCATGCTTGTTAATTAGTAGAGAGTTCTCATCTCGTTGGAATAGTAAGATATGGCCTAACCTCCTTGTTTGTACTTATCCTTATTGATATCTTTTTATTTTCAATAAAAGGTCCCTAGACACTCACATTTGCTAAAAAAAGGCTACTTGACTTGTCAATTACCTAAAAACTAGCGAACGAGTCTTTTTTTTTTTACGTCCAGCTTATTAGGACTCTACAAGTTCAATCGTACTTGTCGACGGTTAATGATTATGATTAAAAAATTATATTGAATTGGAATCTGAATCAGACCGGTCATGATTAAGAAAGTCAAATTGAATTGGAATTTGAACCAAAACAATTGTGTACATAAGACTCGTCTTAGACATTTATTACCCTTGTCCAGTTTAATTGTCATACTTTTTTTTTAGAGTCAAATTATAAAATTTTTGACTAACATTTTATACAATATTTTTTCATCATATAAATATGCAATTTATAATATTTTTCGTATAATTTTTAAATATCTAAATTTTTTTTTTAAAATATCAAATTAATATAATCAAATTGAACTTTAAAAATTAGTCGCATTGACATTCCAAAAACGCAACATTACAATTAAAAGTGGTCATGAATAGTATTTGATTATAAATTTGATTTAAAATAATTTATTTTATAAAATATATTTTTTTGAATAAGCTTGGAAGAACTGATTTGCCTTGTTTAAAAAAGTTAATTCTTTTCCTGATATAACTCATACAACGTTTTTACGTTGACGTAATAATAAGAATTCTAGTCCAACTTAAAATTGGAATTGCTATGTTTTGTATATACTATAAAATTGATGAAAACCAAAATATTAAATCATTGTCATATTTTCTAACCATGGTATCTCAAATATGGAGTTTTATTACTATCATAATTCTTGTAGGTATATTCATCTCACCCACTATTCAATGCCCCATTAGATATGGAGATAGATGGAACGAAGATATTGATGATCCAAAACCAGACAAAAATTTCACTATAAACATGGAAAATTGTGTAGACCTTTCGTTTACTCCATGGTCGAAGGAAAAGTTTGAAGAACGTTATTGGATTATTAAAAAATGTAGCCTTGATTTTCATATAACAATTGAAGATAATTATGAATGCACAGGTAGATGGCCAATATCAGAATTCTATGAGGCCTTAAAGCAAGTTGAGATTTTCAAGAATAATGAAACAGCGCTAACACAACATATTTGTTATTTAGCTTTTTCAGACAAAGTTGAGGATAGTGTTTCCCATATCAAAAGGCTTTTTAGATTATTTCCACCTGAAGAGACGCTAGGAGAATTATGCTTAGCTTTAGATCCAACTATGATTATCCATCAACATTGTCCTTATTGCGCTTCTTAACCATGTTTTTATTTATATATATTTAATCAACATTGTTAGTCATGAATCATGATGTTTAGCAAATTTTGGATTTGTCTTCATCCTTATTGTTGTCAAAAAATTTTTATTCAATGAGCTCCTTTTTTTTAGTCTCTTTAAAAAAGAATGATATTTTTTTTTTATGTTATCATTTTAATTTCAGTTTTTCACGTGACATGTTTAAGGCCACATGATTCTTTGCACGTGGCATGCCACAGGATCCTTTCCACGTGACATGTTTAAGGCCACTATATTAAAGAGCAATTTTGTACTTTTGATCAAACTTTAATTTAGGACCACAATATTCAAAAGTTTTTTTATATTATTAAACTTTATGTCAAGTCAAATCATATCATTTTTTGTGAAACGAAGGGAATAACATGATAGAGGCTCGACTAACAAAAGGTGGTGATGCTCCATTAACTTTTTGACACGTGGATAAGTGAGTCATTTATCTACTTAAAGCAAAAATGCTAAAAAATATATTTACGCAATAAATTGAATTAAACAATTATAAAAAAAAATGCAAGAGAAATTATATGTGCATTTGTTGCTTTTATTTTTTAATTGTTAACATTATATTAATTCTGAGATTACATTGGATATGTTATTATTATTGTAGTTTAGGTTAGTTTGAAGAATTTTTATAAACCTAGAACAAAAATAAAATAAATTTTATAATTGATCTCAATCCCATTAGAAATAATACATTTCACTAAATATATAATAATAAAATAAAAAATAATTGTGTATTCACATTTTATATTTGTTAAAAAGTGGTCAATCAAATTACATATTATGACTTTTAAACCGAATCTGTAATTTTTTTATTTTTTAAAAAACATTTTTGCTGATGTTAGAAAAGAAGTTACAGCAATGTCGACAAGAAATAACGATCATTTTTCAGATCTTGATTTTCTCTCTAAATCTAGCCATCTTTAACTTAATTAAATCATTATTTTAAAAAATTAACAAAAACATAAAATATTTTTTTAAAAGATAAAATAAATTAAACGTATTCCACCAAAATTTTAAGCACTATTCTATATAGAGTTGTCAATATAGGCTAGCACATTTCATCCGGGTTAACCCATACAGGCTTCAACATTTTACGGGTCAGGCCGGGCTAGCCCATTTTCGGTGTGGGTCAGAAAACAATCGTCCCAATCCACAAGTACGTGGGCTACAGGTTTGCCGAGCCAGCCCACTTCATTTAAAAAATATATTATATTTAGAATTATTAAATTAAATTATAAATTATAATTTAAAAATATTATCATAAATATCGACAAAACAATATTACATGATGTTAATGTTACTATTTTTTAACCAAATCCACAAATAAAATTATCTTTGTAATATTTATTAAGTTTTTTTTTCAAGTAAAAAGTATATATATCTAAAAAGAAATATTAACTTAATTGTTTTGAGTTTGTACTCTCTTTAATTTTAAATTTTAATATTATATTATATTTTTTAATTAATTTTTGTTGGCTCACGGGCCGGCCTTACCGATATTTCTCAAGCCCTACAAATCAACAGACTTATTTAGGCCGGGCTAAAATACCCTTTCTCAAATGGGCTCCAAAAATCGTAGTCCAGCCCTATTAAATCCCTGGCCAGGCCTCCCCAACAGACGTAGCCCATATTGACGGCTCTAATTCTATATTATAAAAAAGGTAGAAAAAGTAATACAAATTATATGACATATTCCCAGCGTCCACTTTTATTTGTCACGTTGCGCTTTTGAAAGTCAATTTGACTAATTTTTAAAGTTTAATTAGACTAAATTAATTTGATATTTTCAACAAGAAATTTAGATATTCAAAAGATATACGAAAAGTACTATGAATTACAATTTTTTCATATTAATATGATGAAAAAATACATCTTAAGTTTCTAATCAAGTTCTTATAGTTTGACTCTAAAAATAGAAACCATGACAATTAAACATGAATAGAGATAGTAGAAAATATAACATATCAAAATAAATTTGTCATACCTACCTATGACTACGTAAATATTCAATATATTCTCAAAATATTAAAACAAAGAAGATGTAAATTCACGTTTTAATTTCTCTTGCACAATTTTTTTTTATCTATGTTCGATTCATTTCATTGTGTAAATATACTTACTCTCTCTTGTTAGGGGTAGCATTATAACTTTAAAGTAAATAAATGACTCATTTATTTGTGTGTCAAAAAATGAGTCAATTTCCTAAATGGTCACTTAAGTTAAGAGAATTGCCTTGAAATATCATTTATGTTTCATTTAGGATCAAAATATCACTCAATTATCACTATTTTCCTCTAAATATAATTGACACTTTAAAATCATCTCTCTCCTAATTGGCATGACATGTTATTAAAGTCTTTTTTTTAAATAATAGACTAATTTAATTCATTGAACCTATTTAACTAAAATAATGATCATATTATTTTTAATTTGTTTTTAATCTATTAAGAATAAATTTTCATACTTAAAATCTTTTATCATAATTAAAAAAAAAATTTATGTTATGAAGAATACATTTTTAAAAAATGTACTATAATTTTATCAATTTTGAATACTTATAAATACATACATTCAAAAAAATATTGATATACAAATCACTCATTAACGCTAATTTACATCAGTTAACCATAAGTTGTATAATAAATCAATAATATTAAAGGTCAATACAATAATACTAATTGTACATTTTGCAATTCATGCTTCCGATGTTATTTTTTTTTTTTGAAAAAAAGAAGAAGAAGAAAGTGAATAATATTATATTTTTTATCCATAAGAAATACTAAATACCTCAAAAGTCTCCTTAAATTCTAGTTGATACGCCCTGACATTAATAATTATTTTTAAAAAAAAACTAGACCTATTTAATTCATCAAACTTATGTCTCTAAATAAATATATAAAATACATGAGAATTTATGAAGATTATAAGAAAAGTAATTTAAAAAGTCTAGTAACTTTATATATTGTCACCAAACAAAATTCAATGAAAAAATCTCTGCGTGCACTTATTACCTGATAATTTTAAAATTCCTAACTAAATTATTTGAAAATTTTAAACAATTTTTTTAATAAAAGTATTAAGATAAATTTGTAAGGTTGACAAAAAAATTGGTAAGAAAGAAAAAATTATTATTTAACTTTTTTAAATTTTATTTTTATTTTTCTTCTTTTATTCTATATTATATTATATTATATTATAACTTTTCATACAATTAAACATCAATAAATAAACTAATAATTAATTGAATTTACTTATTTAATTCATAGTATACATATTATATGAGATTAATATACTGATAAATAAAAATCAAAATTTTATTTTCTAAAAATATTATTCACTTACTATTTTCTTTTAAAAAACGATATTGTAAGTATATATGGATTTCAAAGCATCCAAGTAATTTTTTTAAAATAATTAATCGACCTTTAATATTATTGATTTATTATACAATTTATGATTAATTGAATTAAATTAACGTTCATGAGTGATTTGTATATCAATGTTTTTTGAATGTACGTGTTTATAAGTATTTAAAATTGATGAGATTATAGTACGTTTTAAAAACGCATTCTGCATAACATAAAATAATAAAAAGTTTAATTATGATAAATGATATTAAGTATGAAAATTTATTCGTAATAAACTAATTAAAAAAATTAAAAACAATATGTTCGTTATTTTAGTTAAATGAGTTTAATGAATTAAATTAGTCTATTTTTAAAAAAAGATTTTAATGACATGTCATGTCAACTAGGAGAGAGTGATATTTTTGAATTGTCAAGTGTATTTGGATAAAAAAAGTGATAGTTGATATTTTGATCCTAAACATAAATAATATTTTAAGACAATTCTCTTAACTTGGGTGATCATTTGAAAAATTGACTCGTCCAAAAATTAATAAAATCTTACCTAACTTTTGTTGGTTGAACATCTACCATGTTGGAATTTTTGCTAAAAGCTGCACCTAAATATTTGGAGTACTCCACTACAGGGGAGTGAGTCAGACATGCCAAAAGTCACATATCACCACATTGGGTTCCTCTCCGAGCAACAAGGGTTATTCATGATTATGGTTAACAATCAAATCAAATTGTAATTCGAATTAAACTGATTAAAAAAATATATTTTGTTTAATTTAGTTAGGTTTAGTTTTTAAATTTTAAAAATTGATACTATTTGATTTGATTTTGATTTTACTAAAAAACAACTTCAAAAATAACCAAACCGAATCGATAAATTGAATATATAAATATTATAATTATTTATATATTATTCATAAATAAATTAAAATATTTTGTTAAATTTTAATTAACTTAATATGTAACTTTATCATTTTATCAAGCCCAACACTTTAGCCCAAGTATGACAATCTCAAATCCAAGTCAATCAAAATCCATTTTAGTCTTTACATACACTTCACATAAAATAGTCACACACTCTAATATTGCTTAATTGTTTGACTGAACCAACATTAATTTTTATGTAGATTGTTCATGTAATTTGTGTTTTTGTCAATTGAGATACGTATATATTCAAAAAAATTATTATTTTCAAACCATATAAACTAGAAAAACTGAACCAAATCCAACCAAACCAACAATAACCAACCTACGGTTATTTTTTTCGTTTGGCATGGTTTGGTTTTAGAAATTTAATAAACCCGACTAGATTGGTTTGGTTTTGATTTTAGTCAATAACCGATCCGAACCGAACGACAAACAACCCTAACAAAACCTATAAATAGAAGAAACATACTCCCTCCGTTTACTATTGTTTGTCAGATATATTAAAAATAGTTGTCCAAAATTGATTGTCAATTTAATCAATTAAGAACAATTAGTCACTTTTTTCCAATTCTGCCTTTAATAATTACATAACTATTTATTTTAAAACTTGTGTCTCATTTGTTTTCATTAAGATAAAGAAGTCTGAATCTGAATAAACATCTGAATATTAAGATTTGAGTGTTTTGATCTGAATACACATCTGAATATTAAGATGTGATCTCTAAATCTGAACACTAAATAATAATGTTGTTTGTTTTTAATATCTGAATGTGCAAGTGAAATTGAACATTATATTAATAAAATATTATAAAAAATTTCATTTCAACAAAATATATCACTTTTGATCAAAAAAATTGAAAAGTTTTAATAATCATGATTTGCGTACTATTTTTTAATTCAAAAACCTTGATAAACAACAATACACCAAAAATATTATTGCAACCGTTCTTGACACACGTCAATACAAGAATATGATTAATATAAAAAAAATACTTGAAAGAATTTATGAAAACTTACCAGTTCAAGAGGGAAAAAATGGTGTTTGATTGAGAAAAGAGAGAAAAAAAGGTTTTAGTTATGAGATAAAAAGGCACGTCCAAAGCAGAAAAGCGATGATTTATTATTTGATAACTTAACAAATGAGTCTGAATATTGTTAAGAGTCTCTTGGAGATCTGATTCATTCAGACCTCTTCAGACCCCATTAAGAGGTTTTTCAAAAATTTAAACAAGTGAACTTAATGGCTGATTCTGAATGATTAGATTCAGACCTAAAAACAAATGTATTAATGGGCTGAATCTGGATGATTAAGATTCAACCTCCGTTAAGTGCAAACAAATAAGGTCTTAGTCATTTTAAAGTTACAAGACCACTTTAATGTGAAAAAATTGTTTTTATAATTTTCAAAAAATTTTAATAACGATTGATAGTAGGATTATATTAATCAAATTACGCTTTACATTAATTTTTTCTTAAAAGTTTCCTTATTAAAATTTTTATCCTTTCCTAATACAACTCGTACCACGTTTTTACGTTGAAGTAATAATAAGAGTTCTAGTCCATCTTAGATTTGAATTGCTAGGTTTTGTATATATAAAATTGATGATAACCATAATATTAAAGCATTGTCCAATTTTGTAGCCATGTTATCTCAAAGATGGAGTTTTATTGCTATCATAATTCTTGTAGGTATATTCATCTCACCCACTATTCAATGCTCCATTAGATATGGAGATAGATGGAACGAAGATATTGATGATCCAAAACCAGACAAAAATTTCACTATAAACATGGAAAATTGCGTAGACCTTTCGTTTACTCCATGGTCGAAGGAAAAGTTTGAAGAACGTTATTGGATTATTAAAAAATGTAGCCTTGATTTTTATATAACAATTTATTATAATTATGAATGCACAGGTAGATGGCCAATATTAGAATTCTATGAGGCCTTAAAGCAAGTTGAGATTTTCAAGAATAATGAAACAGCGCTAACACAACATATTTGTTATTTAGCCTTTTCAGACAAAGTTGAGGATAGTGTTTCTCGTATCGAAAGGCTTTTTAGATTATTTCCACCTAAAGAGACGCTAGGAGAATTATGCTTAGCTTTAGATCCATCTATGATTATCCATCAACATTGTCCTTATTGCACTTCTTAACCATGTATTTATTTATATATATTTAATCAACATTGTTAGTCATAAATCATGATGTTTAGCAAATTTTGGATTTGTCTTCATCCTTATTGTTCTTGCTTCTTTCCTTAAATTAGCAACTGATTTCATAATATTATGTTTTGAATATGGTTAATAACCCACTCACACTTAGGCACAACAACAGGCTACAAGCTGCACCTAAATATGGTGTTCCTCTCAAGAAACAATCAATCACTTTTTTTCTATTTTGCCCTTGATAATTAAATAATTATTTGTTTCAAAGTTACAAGACTACTTTAATGTGAAAATAATTATTTTTACTATTTTAATAATAATTGATAGTAGGGTTACACAGAAACTAGCAGCGTGATCCTTATCAAAATAAAAACCTAGCGGAGGGTACGATGGCTACTGCCAGCAATGGTTGGCTGCCTCTTCCAGGTGGAGAACCATCACCCCTTCCAGTAATTCCTTCATACTTGAACTCTTTAACCCCAAAAACTGCAAAACTTAAACACTTCACTGTGAATTCTAAGAGGTTTTAACCAAACTAAGCCATTATATAAAGCCATTCACCAAAATAATATGTTTTTCTAAAATTTTACAAAACTAGTATAAACGTATTCCACAGTAACGTTTTAGGATATATTTTATTTTTTAAAAGTTGATGGCGTCAGATTGATATACGTTACTCACAGTAACGTTTTACTCCTAAAACGTTAACGTTACTGAAAATAACATTTTAAAAGTAAAACGTTACTTACAGTAACATATATCAACCTAATACTGTTAGTTTTTTAAAAATAAAATATACCCTAAAACGTTACCGTGAAATACGTTTATACTAGTTTTATAAAATTTTAGAAAAATATATTACTTTGGTAAATTGTTTTATATAATGACTTAATTTGGTTAAAAATTCGAATTCTAAGGCAGAATTCAAGATAGGCCTTTTAAGAGATAGACATGCTTTAATTCGACTCACCACCATGGAGGATTACATACACGTAATATCAAAACCTGTATACTTTCTTCGTGCCAAAGATGGATTTTACCAGATGAGGCCCATTAAGTGCAGAGGCGAACCCAGGATTTGAAGGTTTTGGGTGCACCAATATAAACATAACTCAAATATAATGTATAAGTTAAACTGAAAATAAAACAGGCTTCCAATTGCACAAGGGCACTTCTATATTTATTATGGATGCACTGTTAAGTTTATCTTAATTTCTACCAGTTTCTCAAAATAGATATACATATATACATATGATTTTTTCAAAAGTTACACGTGCACCTGTGAAATTAGGTCTTAGGCCTAACTCACACCCCAAAAGCTAGCTCAAAGGGAGGAGGATTGCCCAAGCCTTATAGGGAGTCCACTCATCTCATTAACCACCGATGTGGGACTTTTGTCATTTTTTAACAGCACCCCAATGGTATAGTGTGGGAACCATGGTTTAACCATAGGCAGAAACAACCACTGCACTGCAGAAATCCAATGGTGAATTCTTTTGCTGCACTGGATAACAAGGAGGAGGAGCAAATGGAGAAGGATACCAAGAAAGCACATTGAAGAAACCTTACCCCAGGCCACGAACCAGGTTCGTGTAAGTTGCTTTTAAGTAAAGACAGAATAGAGACACAAACACTTATTGAATTAAAAACCTTCCTCACTCAAGGAAGGAAAAACCTCGTTTTATTAATTCAAATATAAGATTTTGTGATTACAACTCAATAATCAAAAAGTCTTATCTCTACTACTCCCTCGATTTACTCCAATCGATCTCTCCAAAAGGCCAAACCCACCTTTTGTTACAACCCTCACTAACACTCAACCCTACAAAGAGCCAAACCCACCCTTTGTACAATAAACTGTGAATTACAATTAAGAACAAAGACAAGACAAATAGTTTTACCCGATAAAACTTTCTCACTCAAGAATGTTTTGAACGTAGCAATCCTATCAACTTTGAAGACTTCAATTTGATGAATAATTCTCCCTTGTTCTCTGCGTGAAGTCGTGTAGTTCTTTTCTGCCTCGTGAAGTCGTGTAGTTCTTTTCCTTATTTGTATTGACTTGTACCTTTAATATATTACTTTGACTTTGACAAATAACTCTATTTTAGTTGATCTCGGACTTCTTTTGCTGCGTACATTTTCTACTTGTTCTTTGCGCTTTTGTCTATCATCAAAACGAATTAACGATTCTATCACGTTCTATCATATTCCCCCTTTTTGATGAAGACAAACATGTAACGTGTGATGCATGCGCAAATAACTCTTCCCCCTTTTGACGAATCAAAAAGACACAAGCAACGGCTAACCAACACTAATCAATATCCATAGCAACAAAATACGCCCAGCCAGGTGAGCAATGTAAATTGTTCTGGCAACAAAACAAGGAACAACAATACAGAGTGAAACCAGCTAAGAGAACCAAGTTCAGACAACATGCTTTGTCACTGTGGAGGCTGACCAGGTTTAGTTGAAGCTGAAGCCAGCATATCCAAAACTCTGTCAACTCTGGCATTGTTAGCAAGTTGCTGCTGCACCAACTGATCCTTCAACCTGTGTATTTCAGCATTTGAGGAATCGAGCTCAGCACGTAACTTCTGATTGTCTGATTCAAGAGAGGCGTTCTTTTCTTCAGCTACTTTAAGCTCCCTAAGTAACTGAGCGACAGGACCAGATGGACGTGGAGACGCAGTTGCAACCTGCTCTGACTCCATAGGAATGCCACAATCAGCAAGGATAGTTTGAGTGAACATGTCTGCACGAGTTAAGATCCTGCCTTCACCCAATGGTACTTCAAAAGCATCAAACACCCTAGTCAATAGGTTGCCAAAAGCTAACTGATGGGAGCCTAACTGAGGATCCACAATTCGAGCAAGATGTTTGATAATCAATGTAGGCCAATCAATGCGCTCTTTGCACTCAAGTGCACTCATAAGTCCCATGTCTCGTATGGAGGCAATGTGACGTTGGTGACCTCTAGGCAGTATCACCTTATGAACTATTTCAAAAAGAAGCTTATGCAAAGATCGCATTATTCCCTTTAAAACAGTTTGAGCCCTGGAGTTGACTCTACCTTGCGAGAATCGAGCTGGCAGACTTGAGTACTCATCGAAACTCCAATTGTACTCATTTATACCTACAGATGGTATATGCAATATTTCCCCAAGCTTGGTTGCATCAAACACAATATCAACACCCTTTACACTAGACGACACCACATCTCCTTCTAGAATTACCAAGTTCGTATAGAAATCGACCACTTCCTGTTCATAAATCAAACTGGGTTCTAGAAATAACTCCTCCCACCCCTGAAACCTTAGGAGTTCACAAACCTGCTTCACTAAATCCATTGACATTATATCAGGATGAAAGGTTCTACCCCTAAGCACTGATTTGGTTTGGAAGTACTTTTTCCTTCCCACTTTTAGAAATTTATCTGCAGTTTTTTTCGCAGATTTTGTTTTGGATTGAGGGGTTGCAGAATGTTTTCCCTCAGACATGGCATCAGTATCAGAAGCAAGATCCATTGGGGAGACTGATGAGGGAACAGGAGACTTACCCAAACGTCGACGTTTCACCCCAGATGTTGTATCAGCAGCTGGCTTGACCGCATGCGCACTCCTTGTGATTGGCCTGTGTGGACGAGCCGGTTTGACGGCAATATGCTTTCTTGGCCGCCGTGGTTTTGTAGGGTGAAGGGAACTCAAAAGAATATCGTCATGGATTTGAGAGGGTGGTGGGTTTTTAGGAGTGGTTTGGTGAGATGGTGAAGAAGGGGGGATGGTTGGGACAGTGGTTGTGGGAGATGTTGGGTTTGGTGAAGGTAGGGTTTCGTGGACCGGTGATGTTGGGGTTTCTTGGACTGGTGATGGGGGAGATTCGATGATGGGTGGTGATGGGAAGTCAGTAGCGACAGGTGAAGATGCACCTTTAACTGGTGATGATGAGGGGGTTACTTGTGGTGGTGGAGATGTAGATTTTGGTGGTGGAGATGGAGTTTTTGATGGTGGTGATGAAGGTGTGGTTGGGAGTTGGGTTTCGTCCCCAAGATCGGGCACCCCCTCAACAACTTGGTGTTCTTCCCCCTGAAAATATGCACTATCAGACGAGCTTTCGTCATCGGAGTAGGCTACAAGTGGATTAGTCATGGTTATGGAAGGGATTGTGGTTTCTTGGTTTTCTGAAGAATGAAGATGAGAGAAGGGTGGTTGCTAGTTTAGAGAAAGTGCTTTATTGGGGGTGGTTTTAGTGTGGTAATCAAGGGATTGGAGTAATTATGGGGGATTGACATCGAGGGGACGTGCACTGTGACGGTTGCACCTGCTTGTCAGGGGGCATGGGAGAGAGAAGATGAAATTGATTTCCCCCCCTTTTGTTTTTTGTTTTTTTTTTTTTTTTGTAATTTTTTTTTTTTATTTTTTTTTTATTTTTTTTTTATATATATATATATAATTTTTTTTTTCAAAAAAAACAAATTATTATTATTTATTTTTTTTTGTAAAAAATTGACATTTTTTTTTTTTTTAAATAAAAATTATGTGGAACCATCTTGACTGAACCTGGTTTATACCTCAGTAGAACTTGGTTGGGCATGGTTCATTCCAAGAAGATGAGCCCTAACTCAAGTCTATTTTTCTGAAATAACTCTCTTCCTAGTGCCTTGGTGAAGATGTCCGCAACTTGATTCTCAGTTTTGCAGAACTCCATAATTATGTTTCCTTTTTCAACATTATCACGAAGAAAGTGATGTCTAACATCTATGTGTTTGGTGCGCTTGTGTTGAACTGGGTTTTTGGCCATGTTTATAGCACTTGTGTTATCACATAGAATAGGAATACAACCTGTTTCTATACCAAAGTCTTTAAGCTGCTGTTTTATCCAAAGAAGTTGGGCACAACAAGAAGCAGCTGCAACATACTCAGCCTCTGCAGTAGATAGAGCCACGGAATTTTGTTTTCTTGTTGCCCAGGATATCAAACATGGTCCTAAGAAGTGTGCCATCCCAGAAGTACTTTTTCTATCAACCATGTGTCCTGCATAATCAGCGTCAGCAAATCCCTTTAGATCAAAAGAATCACCAGTTGGATACCATAGAACCAGGTTTATTGTACCTTTCAAATATCTCAGGATTCTCTTGACAGCTTTGAGATGTGATTCCTTTGGACACGACTGAAATCTTGCACATAGACCAACACTAAACACTATATCAGGTCTGCTGGCAGTGAGATATAGGAGTGATCCAATCATACCTCTATATCTAGTGTCATTGACTGGTGAACCTGATTCATTTTTATCAAGCTTTGTTGTTGTCCCAATGGGGGTATCATTAGTCTTAGCTTCATTCATATCATACTTCTTCAGTAATTCCTTGATGTACTTTTGCTGATGAATTGATGTTCCAACTGGAGTTTGCTTAATTTGGAGTCCCAAGAAGAAATTCAATTCTCCCATCATACTCATCTCGAACTCACTATTCATTAGTTGTGCAAATTCTACTCCTAGTGAGTCATTGGTTCCTCCAAATATAATGTCATCTACATATACTTGGACTATGAACAGATCTTTACCTTGTTTTCGAAGAAACAGTGTATTGTCAATCTTTCCTCTTGTATATCCATGTGTGAGAAGGAAAGTAGACAATCGATCATACCATGCTCTTGGTGCTTGTTTCAACCCATAGAGTGCTTTGTCCAGTTTGTATACATGGTCAGGATATCTGGTGTTTTCGAAACCTGGAGGTTGTTTTACATACACCTCTTCTTGTAGGTAACCATTTAAAAAGGCACTTTTGACATCCATTTGGTAGAGTTTAAACTCCATGTGAGCAGCATATGCAACCAGTATTCTAATTGCCTCAATTCTTGCTACTGGTGCAAAGGTTTCCTCATAATCTATACCTTCTTCTTGGTTGTATCCCTGTACAACTAGCCTAGCTTTGTTGCGCACTATTTGACCTTGTTCATCGAGCTTGTTTCTAAACACCCACCTAGTTCCTATTACTGTTCTGTTTTGGGGCTTTGGAACCAGGTTCCACACTCTGCTTCTTTCAAATTGGTTGAGTTCTTCTTGCATAGCACCAATCCATTCAGAGTCTAGCAATGCTTCCTTTGTATTTTTAGGCTCAATCAGGGACACATAGGCAGAGAATGCGCACATACTACGTAGTTTGGATCTTGTAGATATGCCTGAGTTAAGAGGAGTAAGAAGATTTTGCAGAGAGTGAGAGCTTTGATGTTTCCAATTATGAGTAGGAATGCTTACTGGTTCTTGAGGTGCAGATGAACCAGTTTCATTAGCAGACTTATCTCCTATTTCAGATGTTTTGTCAGATGGTATGGGTTCTTTTTCCCGTGTTTTTGGGTCTGACGGCTTTGAGCAGGTTCCCTCATCTTGTTCATCCTCTGAATTTCCTTCAACTTCACTAGAATGTTCATTAAAAACAACATGGACACTTTCTTCTACACGGTTTGTTCTTTTATTCAGTACCTTGTAGGCCTTGCTTTGTGATGAGTACCCTAGAAAGATTCCTTCATCACTCTTGGCATCGAATTTTCCCAAATTGTCTTTGTCATTGTTGTGTATAAAACATACACATCCAAAGGCCCTAAGATGTGCTAGATTTGGTTTTCTTCCTTTTAGTAGCTCATATGGTGTTTTGTTTAGCACTGCTCTGATCATACATCTATTTATTAAATAACATCCTGTATTTACTGCTTCAGCCCAATAGAATTTTGGAAGTTTGCTTGAGATTAACATTGTTCTTGCAATATCTTCCAGTGTTCTATTTTTCCTCTCAACAACACCATTTTGTTGTGGTGTTCTAGGTGCTGAGAAGTTATGCTCAATCCCATTTGTAGTACAAAATTGTAGGAATTGTGAGTTCTCAAACTCCAGTCCATGATCAGATCTGATGCTAACTATTTCTTTGTTGAATTTCTTCTGAACCAGCTTTGCAAAAGCTTCAAACATAGTGAATGTCTCGTCCTTTGTTGCAAGAAACAATGTCCAAGTGAATCTTGAGTAGTCATCAACTATTACAAACACATATCTTTTTCCACCCCTGCTTTGTACACGCATTGGTCCACACAGATCCATGTGAAGCAATTCAAGTGGCTTAGTAGTACTTACTGTCAACTTTGGTTTGAAGGATGACCTAACCTGTTTTCCTTGAATGCAGGTTCCACATACTTGGTTGTCCTTGAAACTTTTGGTTGGCAGTCCCCTAACTAGGTCTTTAGATATGAGTTTGTTTATAGTTGTCATGCTAATGTGTCCCATTCTTTTGTGCCATAGCATGGAGCAATCTGAGACTGCACTCAGACATTTAAGATTATCTTCCTTGGAGTCAACAGTCTTGACTTTGTACACATTCTTGTGTCTCTTTCCTAGTAGAACCAGGTTTCCAGTCACTGAGTTGGTTATTCTGCATTCTTTCTCTGTAAAGATAACGTTGTTTCCTTTATCACATATTTGCGATACGCTCAAAAGATTATGTTGTAGACCATTTACATAATATACATTCTCAATTGCATGAGTATCCATTGTTCCAACCTTTCCAATTCCTTGAATTTCTCCACTTTTACCATTACCAAAGGCAACATGTCCTCCTTTGATGTTCTTGAGTGAGAGGAAGCTTCTTTTATCTCCAGTCATGTGTCTTGAGCATGCACTGTCCAAGTACCATTGTTGCTGCTTCCTCTTCACTGATCCCTGCAATTTATTGTTGGATTTTAGATTTTGGTACCCAAATCCACTTTGATTTAAGCTTAGGGAATGGGTGAATAAGATTTCTTTTGGCCCATCTAGGAAGAGACTTGTCTATAGAGATTTGTTTTTGCTCATTGAGTTTATCATGATGAGGTTTTCTCAAGGATTTCAAGTTTTTGTTATGAGCAGTTTGTTTCTTTTGACAATCATGACTTTTATGTCCTACCAGTCCACAGTGCATGCATAAACAGTCTATGTTGGGATTTTTTACTTGAGAGCTGGTTCTATCAAAACCTATCCCATGTTTCTCAAATGTGCGATTCTTGTGAATGTTGTCAAGCAGTATGGAGGACCTGGTCCATCTCATTCCATTTTCTGCTTCAGTTTTAGTCACAAGAAGCTCTTTGGAGAGTGTTTCATTCCTTTTAATTACCAGTTCTAGATTTTTACTTAGTTTGGCATTCTTGGATAAAAGGTGAAGATTCTGTTTTTCAAGACTCTTGTTTTCTTCTCTTAGTGATGCATAGTCTTCCATTATCAGTTCCCTTTTTGAGTCTATGGTTTTATATTCATCAATGAGAGTGTAGAGTAAGGATTCTAGTTCTCTTTTTGAGTATAAACCTAGATTGTCTTGTAAGTTATGAAGACTGACCTTTTCATTTATGTCTTCTTCTTCTTCTTCCTTTTCAGAATCTGATCCAGCCATAAGTGCTAGTATGGTTTCTTGTGATCTGCAAGTTTCCCTTTCTTCCTTGTTTTCCACTGCTACAAGGGCAAGAAAGTCATAATCATCTTCTTGTTCTAGTGCAAAAAGAGACTGGTTTTCTATCTCATCACCCTCAAACTCTTCATCAGATGAATTCCCCATTGCTGCAAAAGCCCTCTTCATTGACATGTCTGCCTCTTGAATTGTCATTCTTCTGTTTGAGGGGACAAACTTATCCTTTCTGGTATCTTTCCCTTTCTCATAGTTTACCTTTTTCTGTTCTACGGCCCAGAGTGGACAGAATTTGATGAAGTGATCTGGACTCCCACACTTATGACAAACCTGGTCTTTAGTATTTTCAGATGATTTTTGAAAAGCTTTCTTTTGAAAGGGTTGCCCTTTCTTTAGCATTCTCGTGAACCTTTTAGTTATGAGGGCAATGTTTTCATCTTCAAAATCATCTGATGCAGTAGCCTTTAGAACCAGGTTCCTTTCCTTTCTTTTTCCTCCAATTTCCTTTTCTTGGTTTTTCTTAAGTTCATAAGTAATGAGATTACCAATTAACTCATCCATTCCCAGTGAGTCTAGGTCGCGGGCTTCAGTGATAGCCTCGACTTTGCTTTCCCAAGTTTCAGGAAGGACACTCAAGAGTTTCCTTACTGCTTTTCCATTAGGCACTATCTCTCCTAAAGAGTACATTTCATTGATGATGGATGTGAACCTGGTGTGCATGTCTTGAATAGTCTCTCCTTCTGCCATCCTGAACAGCTCATATTGCCTGTTCAAGTTATCAATCTTAGATTTCTTGACTTGTGTTGTTCCCTCATGAGCTGTCTGCAGTGTTTCCCATATGGCTTTGGCATCTTGACATGACGAGATTCGATTATATTCGTCTGGTCCTATGCCACATATCAGAATTTTCTTGGCTTTGGCATTGTTTTGAATTGCAAGCTTGTCTTCAACATTCCATTCCTTTCTTTCCTTTGGGATTTTGGTGATTCCATCAGTTGCTGTTTTCATAGGTATGGTTGGGCCATCTAGAATTACTCCCCACAGATCAGGGTTTTCGCCAATAAGATGGTCCATCATACGATTTTTCCACCATCCATAATATTTGCCATTAAACAGTGGTGGTCGTGTTTGTGAAGCTCCCTCTTGTGGGGTAGGTGGTGCTGCCATTGAATCTTTTCAAGGTGTGAATCTTTTAACGAAAAGACCTGCTCTGATACCAATTGAAGAAACCTTACCCCAGAACACGAACCAGGTTCGTGTAAGTTGCTTTTAAGTAAAGACAGAGTAAAGACACAAACACTTACTGAATTAAAAACCTTCCTCACTCAAGGAAGGAAAAACCTCGTTTTATTAATTCAACTATAAGATTTTGTGATTACAACTCAATAATCAAAAAGTCTTATCTCTACTACTCCCTCGATTGACTCCAATCGATCTCTCCAAAAGGCCAAACCCACCTTTTGTTACAACCCTCACTAACACTCAACCCTACAAAGAGCCAAACCCACCCTTTGTACAATAAACTGTGAATTACAATTAAGAACAAAGACAAGACAAATAGTTTTACCCGATAAAACTTTCTCACTCAAGAATGTTTTGAACGTAGCAATCCTATCAACTTTGAAGACTTCAATTTGATGAATAATTCTCCCTTGTTCTCTGCGTGAAGTCGTGTAGTTCTTTTCTGCCTCGTGTGCTTCTTATAGAGTTTTTGCCTTGTACAATCCCTACTAATAAGGTAAGAAAGTTATGTTTAAACAAGGATTCCTTTTTAAATTAGAATCCTTATTATACACCACTTTCTTCCTTAATAGTATATTTAAGGTTTTCCTTATTTGTATTGACTTGTACCTTTAATATATTACTTTGACTTTGACAAATAACTCTATTTTAGTTGATCTCGGACTTCTTTTGCTGCGTACATTTTCTACTTGTTCTTTGCGCTTTTGTCTATCATCAAAACGAATTAACGATTCTATCACGTTCTATCACACATGATAGACGTTCTTGTAAATCTTGGGTTGAATCATCCTTTGGAAAACTAAAACCCCCAGCTTCAAAGGACACAATAACATATGATGTTGAAGTGAAGATGCTGGGCAGCATGTTTTGCAAGTGAAAACGAGAATCAAACTAAGAATTGGACACTAGTTGCACACAAAAAATCAACTAGTAGTCAAAGTCTTTCCCATACTAGTCAAAATAATTCTCCATGTAGTGAAAAGGGTTTGACTAGAAGAGCCAAGATACTAGTAATGCCTCAAGAGACCTACTATGTTCGAATAACTTTGATACTTTGTTGAAGACCACTGAAAAGCAAGTAAGGTTAACAGAGAATGACCACGATTTGATCCAAGAAAAACAAGTCTCACCACCTGCTTTAAATAGCAAATCAAGTCCCAAGCTCATGTATTTGTGCCTAAATGTGTGCTTGCAAGGAAGAATAAGTCAAGTGACTTAGTGTCAAATATAATTGATTTGGGTGAGGATTTTCTTGATGAAGATGGAGTGAATTTGGGAGAGGATTCTCTTGATGAAGATGAGGAAGACAATGTGCTGGACATTTGCTCTAATAGAGTGACCAGAGAAGGAGATATAACACTTAGGCAACAAAGAAGCGGAAGCAACAAAAGCAAAAAAAGACATATGGAAGGTAACATAGTTGGGACGGTAAAATGTCTGAGGAGTTTGTTCCAAGGCACCTATCGATGCGACAGGCAAAACAAAACCATTTGACAGTATTAATAGGCTCAACTAGATCCAATAAATCAGCAAAGAAGGTATGAAACATCAAGTGTGGTTGGACAATCAATCTTTTTTTAACTCATGCTTTAGTATTAGAAAGTTTGAGGCTGGTAACTCAACTTTCTTCTTGATTGACATATTTCTACATTATTTAAGTATTCTTATTCGTAATATCATCATGGAGTGTATTACAAACTCTGTTATGATTAAAAATACGTAATTCTGTCTAGCTCTTATTTTCTTCATACTTGTTAGATGGCAGAAATTAGATATTTCATTAGGATTACTAAGATAAGGCCTAGCCCCCTTTGCTTGTATTTGTCCAATTGATATTTTTTATGTTTAATAAAAGACCGCTAGACACTGTCTAGTAGTTAAAAAAAAAGATAGTAGGGTTATATTAATCAAATTGCACTTTATATTAAGTTTTTCTTCTAAGATTGTGCATATTTTATTCTGACACACAATAGTGGACAGAGAAAATACAAAGTTTTCCTTTTAGTTGCTTTTCGTAGTTGAATGCTCTGTAGTTTCTTACTTTTTCTCATAAAGTTTTGATTCCCTAAAAGCTTGTATTCCCTATCAGTCATCAATACAAGTTGGTTCATATCATATTACTCATAAAAATGTATTGTATGACAAAGAGAGTAAAATTGAAAGATTATTATCATTGAATTAATCATACAGGATGTCACAATCTATCTTAGTGAAGGACATTCTCATTATATTAATAAATATCAAAGGCGATGTAATTAAATTGTTGTGCCCAAATACCTAATATGCTAAAAGGGAGTTTCTGAGAGAGCCGGTCACTATCCGTACTTTGTAAAGACAAGCAGAAATAGTCACTTTTATCTTGTCGAAATAAATTTTGAGCATCAAACTTCAATACAGCATTTTCAACAAAATGAAATGCTATGGTCGGAAAATTTTTAAGATCTTCACTGATAGTTCCACGGTAACATAGTTCACCTTTTCTTGAGCTTATATGCTCTGTTAATGTCGTACCAATCACAAATCTTATTTCCTCCTTCAATTTATTGAATCCAATATCAGGCAAATAAGTTGAAGTGGCTCCGCTATCAACAAGCATTCCACCTTCGTAATTGATCCTCTTGAATATACTTGAATCGATGTCAAGAAACTTGTCTCCCACACTAATTTTTTCTAAGGTTATATAGTATTTTCCTATAACTATAAACATGGGAGTAGAGTTTTCCAAAATTACAGGCTCTCCTCCCAAAACCAATGTGTTTGAATCATAGTCTTCGTCATTAATATTACCGATACAATAGGAAAATCCAGTATGATTTAGTTGAGAAATCAAAGAAATAGCTCGTTTGCTAAGTCCAAGAATTCCACTAACATGATTTGCACCTTTAGAAAGTATTGAGGAACATCCAAACATAAGACGCTTGTTCATAGTCACATCAGTTCCATTTGGTGACTGAAATGTAAAAACTTCAGAAGCAAGATTTCCCTGAGTCATACCTGACATATATCTATATGTATACTCACATCTCTTCGAGTCACGTCCACATTCGCCTTTAAGCATTATAAACTCACACATAGGTGTTTTACAGAACACGTCTTCAATATA
Organism: Solanum pennellii; assembly: GCF_001406875.1. NCBI lineage: Eukaryota > Viridiplantae > Streptophyta > Magnoliopsida > Solanales > Solanaceae > Solanum > Solanum pennellii. The sequence continues at coordinate 74,226,248 of NC_028643.1, read as the reverse complement.
TGATGGAGAATGTGAATAGATGTATAGTGGATATGGTGAGCGTTCACCACCCATGGTGTAGCCACAATGAACCCAAAGTAATAAACTACCAGTGTCCATGACAAGAATTTGTGGCACAGGAGGTGTGCCAATTTTTAATGGAACAAGAAACTCGTACCCTTCAAATGGGATAATTTGAAATGCATCAACATATTTTTCTAGATTATTGTCAACCAAAAGCTGTGAAATGCGAGCTTCTGATCTCATATTCATTCTTCTCACACGATCTTCTAGTGTAAGTTTTGGGTCGTAGAATGGAGATTTCCTTGAGTCACGGTGAATCATTTTTATCATTAGACCATTACTTTTGGTCTTGTGATCATGTTTGGTTGTGGTTTGATGAAGTTGTAGTAGCAATAAGGATGCTACAACAAACAATTTCATCATTTTGGTAAGTTGAATTATAGATCTTTTTCATTTCCTTTGAAAACTAGCTAGAGACAAGTATATAGTAAAAATAAAATGGAGTGCATTGAGTCATGTGGACAGTTTCTTCTTATAGGTGTAATATTATTTTTTCTGGTCTAATTGGGGATGGTTTTGTGTGATTCAACAACTTTGGTACATGCAAAAAGTTGGTACACACATTTTGTGTTTTGTGGTACCGTTCAAATTTATATGACACATTTTATGTTTTGTGAGTCAAACACTTTAAGTTTAATCGAAAATTTGCAGATGAAAACTTCATTTTTATAAAAATGAAATTTATATATTTGTAAACTACGTAAAAAGTACTATGAGTCACAATGATTAATAATTCAAAATGTTTAATAAATGTATCAAAAATTTACAATCAAAGATAAATTTGTTTGACTCTTGAAATCCAAAAGATTGACATATAAAATAGGGATCGATGTAATGCTATTTTATAAAGAAATTGTTTTCCTTTGTAATATAAAGCAATGTAATAGACTTCTGGAAATTTGTGGTCCCAAGCGGGGTGCAAAGTGAAGGAAAAAACGCTTATCACCTAATTTTATTAAATTTACTTTCTCCAACTATTTTTACTTTGTCCAAAATTGGCTTTGATACATTCTTTAATGAACAATAAATAGAATAATTTTACAATAAAATATATTAAATCAAATGTTTAGAGAAGTATATTGGGAAATGAATATAGTTTATAATAAGGGTAATTGACGGGTGATAATTGGTGCTAGTGACTCGTAATTGATGGTGATGATAGGAATTTTTTACCAAACTAAGTTATTATATAAAGTAATTTATCAAAATAATATGTTTTTTAAAATTTTTACAAAACTAATATAAACATATTTCACAGTAACGTTTTATGGTATATTTCATTTTTAAAAAACTGACGGCGTTAGGTTGATATACGTTACTATAAGTAACGTTTTACTATTAAAACGTTACTGTGAATAACGTTTTAGGAGTAAAACATTACTGAGCAACGTTTTAGTAGTAAAACGTTACTGTGAGTAACGTAAATCAACCTAACGCCTCAGCTTTTAAAAAATGAAATATACCCTAAAACGTTACTGTGAAATACGTTTATACTAGTTTTGTAAAAAAAATTTAAAATATATTATTTTGATAAATTGTTTTATATAATAACTTAGTTTGGTCAAAACCTCCAATGATAGCTATGATGATGTAATTATCACATTATTTAAATTAGAATCTGAATCTATTTGAAACCAACCCAACCCAAAATCAGCTTAATACCTGACTCACATTTATTCATTGGTTTACACATTTCGTATGTTTGAATGTTGTTTATGTGAAATTTGAGGAGTAAATGGTAAGTGGTAACTATTTTTTTTGTATTTGATATTAGTTTATAAAGTTCCATGTACGTATAGATATAATTACTTTTAAATTTTCACGGACTTCTCCTTTATTTAGGCGTCCTTTGCTCAGAAAAATAAATAATGGCAATATTTTAAAAAGTTGGAGCGACTATGTGAGCAATCAAAATCTTTAAAAATTAATAGAATTTTTTTTTAGCATAATATATAAATGTGTTCCTTAACTTAACCTAATTTCATATTTATGTTTTTCAACTTTGGGTATGCACAAGTAGACACTTAAACTTATATAAACTTGAATAAATAGACATACACGTGTCTTTATTTGTTCAACTTTATACAAGGTTAAGTGTCTACTTGTGCACACCCAAAGTTGAAGGGCATTAATGTAATTTGAAGCCAAGTTAAAGGGCATATTTATGTATTATGTTTTTTTTAACCTCAACTATTAACGGAGGATAAAAATAAGGAAAATTTAGTTAACTAGTCAAAAAAAATTAACTTATTTAGTGATAATCTTCCTATTTTAATAATATTAGTAAACATGTCAAAAATATCATTATTTTAAAAATAAAAAAATATTCTGATACAAATCATGTTTTCTCTCTCATAGATTATACGGTCCCCTATTAATTAGTTAGATATTAAAGTCCTTTTTTTAATTTCTCTCTCTAAGATTAATCCAAATCAAATATCCCCAGATTTTCAGATTCAATATATTTTTATATTCAATTATTTTCTTTTACTTTTATTTCAAGATTGGATTTGAAGATTAACATTGATTTAGGATTCATGTTTATCATATTCTTTATTATTTTTGCTTACTGATTTTACTGTTTTTAAATCTTTTTGATTTGTTGTTCTTAAAACCTCTTTTCGGGATTGATAATCCAAAATTCTCTCTTCAATGGATGATTTCAAGAGAGTTACTAGAGGTATCAGATAAAATAATCAAACTTTCTCTGATTTTCCATCATTTAATCTTTTTTTCACTCAAGAAATAAACAACAATGTAGGTTCCGCTTCTAAATCTATGGAGGATAGACGACGGGGAAAATTGCAGGACTCCGTCGGTGTGCAAAATCCCACACAAATTCATAACGACGAAGTTGAAGAAGACCAAATTGTTAGAGAAGAGGTATTTTATTTTTTTGCATGTTCTGTGTCTTGCATGTTTAGTTGAATTTGTTTATTCAAATAAATACATGTTACAATGCGTTTGTACTATTATATAATAGATTTGGAAGTATATATAGAATTTTGATTCTGTTATAGTTAGTATGTATTTTTATATTTCATAGATTTATTGTATTTTTTTTGTTAGTTATGTCAATGTAACACATATTATGCGTTTGATTGTGTTATTTACTATTATAGAATAGATTTGTAAGTGTATATGAATTTTAAATTCTGTTATAGTTAGTATGTGTTTTTGCATTTTAAAGATATAATGTATTTTGTATTCATAGATTTGGAAGTGTATAATTTTGATTCTCTTTATTTAATATGTATTTTTGTATTTCACAAATTTAATGTCTTTTGTATTCATAGATTTTGAAGTGTATATGGAATTTTGATTTTGTTATAGTTAGTATATATTTTTGTATTTCATAGATTTAATATATTTTGTATTCTGTTTTTTTGTGTTAGTTATGTCGATATTGAGAGTTTTAAGCATCTGTAACTTTTTTTAAAATTTCTCTCCCCAGCTCCTGTTTGTTATATAAATTCTGTATTCTTTTTAATTAAATCAAATAATTAAAATATAATTAACATATATAATAAGATAAAATTTTGACATTATCACTATATATTGAAACTGCTGACACAATACCCTATTAAATACTAAAATATTGATATTTTGAAAAAAAATTTCAAAATTTTGCAATTATTAATTACTATTCGATGTACATTAAAAGTTTATACAAATATAAAATTATTGCATTTGGTAACCAAAAAGTAGCAAAGAGCCAATGTCAAAATATTAAAGCATCATATTCGACTTGAATCTCTTCCAAAAATATATCTTCTTGTCCAATCCCATACAACTAAGATCCTTGTACGCCAGCTAACTTGCTTGCTGAAATAATGATAAATATTATATATTAATTAAGACTAAATCTTCTCAAAACATACATAATTATGTGATTATTGATTAATTAATACATTTAATTAATCACCTTGCATAAACAGAGTACCAAAGCCATTGTGTGCTACGACCCATTGATACCCAGTCTCCAGGAAGCTCTGCTGCTGCTTTGCTCCCACCTAATGGTGCAAATTGCCCTAAATGCCGATATCTGCATCACAATATTCGAGAATGAACCAGAGACGGATCTAAAATTTTAAGCAAGTGCATAGAATCATTGCACGAACAATATCTTGGAACTCAAATTCTTAAACATATCATAACATTTGTGTGGCTATAAGACTTCTGAAACTTATGGTCTACGTATGCCATATCATTTGCGAAAAAAGGATTAAGAAACAAAGGGAAGTGATTGTCGAGTTGAGATGAATAAGTAACACTAAGATCTGGCTTAAACTATGCTTACCTGAGTGAAACAGAGTAGAGTCAGGATTTTGACGAAGGGAATTTAAAATATAAGGAAGTAAATACACAGAGAAGTAAGGAAATTCGTCGTCTACTATACATACTTCTTTAAAACATAAGAGAGGTTTTTGAGAGAGCTTTCAACAAGAGAAAAAGAGAGAAAGAAAAGGATTCTTTTGCTGCAGTCTTTTCTCCGACCAGCAACGTTCAGATCGTGTTTCCCGATTAACTAACCGTTGGATCGGGCTGAAATTTGGACTGAGTGTTCCTAACATCTTGGTGGCTGATTTGAACGGTGGAGATCGGATTCGGAGGTCAGAAAGATCCTGTTTTAGGTCCCGAACAGAAGCTGGGTTTGGGTGGTGTTTCTTTCTATTTATCTTTTGTTGGTGTAGCTATTGTTTGTTCTCTTTTGGCACTTGTTGTGTAGCCATTAGAAGAATATTTGTAACCCTCTTATTGTTATAGTGAAGCAATTCGGATCTTGTCGATCCCGTGGTGTTTACCTTCGGTTTGAAGGGTTTTTCCACGTTAAACTTGGTGTTCTTTATTGTTAGATTTTCAGTTTCATCTTTTCGTCACAACAACTGGTATCAGAGCTAAGGTTATCTATATGGAGGGGAATATGAGCAAGATGGTATGTCTAAACGGA